>NW_006768829.1:518125-519701 GCF_000204055.1 Melampsora larici-populina 98AG31
TATCATACTGTAACAAGTGTAATCTTGAAGATTGATAAGAAGAAACAGAAGTTATTAGAGAAAAGGTACTTTTTTGAAGTTGGTAAACAAGAGGTATACATGTAGTTTGCATATGTAATGGTGGTAATAGTGAAATTTAAGGTTGCCAAGAGGATTTTCCGGGATTTTTAAGGCTATAGAGGATGATGTCATATTACATGAGCAAGAAAAAGAGAGTAGCAGCTGTGAAAAGTGAAGAAAATGGGTAAATTTTGTCAAAAATGAAGGTCTTCAGCTCATTACATATGTCAAATGACGTCAGATTAGATTGGTAGATAGCTCATTCAACGCAGAATGGTGGATTACATAATGTATACCAACTTTAAATCAATAGTAGCAGAGATTTATGTAAAAGGTTATAAGGCAAATAAGAAATTGGCGTGAATCTCAAATTTACAGTCACAAGTCAACATGTAATACTAAAAACCTTACCTTCACAACTCAATATCTTACTCATCACTCATCAGAAATAGGTCATATGGGGGTGATAAATGATCAGTAACACAAGGGATACAAGATGCACTTTAGTAATCAAAAATTGGACCTCATCTGAAAAAATTCGTAATCTCAAAATTTGGTTTTCAGCTAGTTTACAAGGAAAAAATCACCTGTATTCATCATAAGAAGTTCTGTACATCATATTATTGCGTCATTGATCACTTTTAGCTGTGAAAATCACATCATTTATTAGTAACAAAATCATTACATTGCGTCATCATAGGGTTTTTAGGGATTTTTGGGCGGATTTGATTGGTTTTGAGGCTGTTGACCATTGTAAAAGTTGGAGTACATTGTTATATATGATTTGAGAGGATTTTGGGACTGTTGTTCCCCTTTTTTGTTTATCATTTACGCAGTTATTATTTTGTTTATCATCATAAACTTTTTTTAATAGTACCTGGTTACTTAAATACGCCCTTTATTATAGCTATAAAGAGAAATTTACTTTAGTATTGCAGTCAAAAAGACTTATTGGGAATAATATCATAAAGATATCGCTTATTGTCTTCAGTTATCATTTGGGAATAACATTATAGCAGTGTTGATAGTAATAAAAATTGTGCTTTTGAAGTTAAAATACGTGTGAAAGTTATATTCCTCTGGTGCCTTATCTGTACTCAATACAAAAGCACCTTTTCCTGATTGTGTTGTTTTAGAAGAGCAGTCTCAGACAACTTCTACTAGTCATTATATTAGTATATTATCCTCTTCCAGCTCTGTATAACCCTTGTTGGGTTATAAGTTCTACAGTGTTTGGTTTCCTCTAAGGGTGTAACCGTGCGTATAATCCTCTCATTTAGGGTTTCATGCGTGGTAGATTATATATCAGGTGAGCTATTTTGCCTATGACTGTGTCTGCATGTGTGAGGCTCCAAGGTTCTACGCCTTCTAACATTTTATTTATTGACTCCAGTCTTTCTTTCAACTCTTCCTCTGGTAATCTAACCGACTTTTTGATGCTGTTTCAAATGAACCCTAAGTAATTTTGTTTGTCTGCAAAGTCATGAAGTTTTTTGTATTGTCTTCACTCCCATTT
>NW_006768829.1:519801-522102 GCF_000204055.1 Melampsora larici-populina 98AG31
CCACACGGATGCTCGATACTGTCCACCATCCTAGACAGCTCGTCATGCATCGTCCAGCACAAGATACTGTTTACCACTTCAGCATATTCGGGCCTGTAATTCTCATCCCCCGGAATCATAGTAGGTTCAAGATAGTCGGCAACATCGGGAATCAAAGCTAAGTAATTTGTAATATTACGTTCCCATGTTGTAAAGTTTGAACCGTCGACTTCCAGTTTCGCGATGCTGCTTAACTTAATCGGCAGATCTTTAGTCATCGATGCAAACCTATTGGCGAATGCCTTTGCAGCTGCACGAGTCATCTTCGGTTTAGATTCCAGGTCAAATATCCGATTTAAGTTTGATTGATCGGGTGGTCACTCTATTAATAAAAATGAATTTTCAAGATTAAGTTTGAAGAATCTAGAATATCTGGGAATTTCAATGCAGCTATTTTCGACGCAGGCTCATAACCTGTTGAGTGCCAATGGTGGATCAAGGCACGTTAGCTAATAGGATCCCAAGTCGTAGAGTGACAATTGCATAAGTACCTGTTGAGTGCCGATGGTGGATCAAGGCACGTTAGCTAATAGGATCCCAAGTCGTAGAGTGACGAGGGATCTAGCTACTCCGCCATCGGCACTGAGCTAAACACTAACTACTACATTTCACATAGGTGTATCCTAGTGAAAGCCACACACAAGTTCGCACACACATAAGTAGAAAATAGACACAACATCAACACTTTAATTTAAAGTTTCTTTGGTTCAACATAGTTCTAAGAGGTCTACACACAAGTATCAACACACATAATCACTAAATTAAATCTAAACCCAAAAGCAGACGAGGATGGTATTAAACAAACTCCTTTACGAAATAACACTCCACCTCCCCTCAATCTTCTAGGCGTAAGACTTTTAACCATTCGATTGTCTCTTTTAACTCTTTGTCGTTGAATTTCCGCAAATAGATTTGATACACATCAGACGCCCATCTACCATTCACTTTCACTTCTTCTCTCGAGGCTCCTAGATTCCAGCACAGGGAAGCACCTCCAATCCGAAATGAATGGCCGTACAACAACTTATGCCTCGCCGGCCTGTACAAGTTCCAGAAATCACAAAGTCTATTTATCACGAATTGTTTCTTATAAACTATCATTCGGCCATCCTTCTCGCTAGCAAAGCCAAACACCGGGTCAATCGCTCTCCTTGGTCTAAACTCATACAAGCGCTTCAGCATCCGTACAGGATCAAGTTCCGATTTTTGTCGATGTAAGTATATGATTTGTATCTCTCCTGGTTTAGCAGTCTTCGCCCCGTGGATCTTGATCTCGGCATACGAATAATCTGACGCCCAGACTACATCTCCCCAAATAGGCATCCTCTTCGAAACATCATCGGATACTAGTTCGCCTAATCTTGCGGTACCCCAGAAGGCTACAAGAGCAATGGCGAAAATGGCTAGGTCTTTCTCATCGGTAAGACAGATATGTTCTAGTAAAACTGCTAAATCTGATATTAACACTGGTGGGCGTAATTTCTGTTCTTCTAGTAGGCGTTGTTCGACAGTTTCAGAGGCTTTCAACAACAACGCTACCGTGCTATCTTTGTCGGATGGATATTCCTTCCAATGGAATTTGTGCCAGGCCTTTAAACCCGCGATGTACGATTTCAGGGTCGATGGTTTGACTGATTTGTTGTCCTTCGCCAATTCCTCTTCCTTCTTCGAACCCCACACAACGAAACCCAGGAGTACTTCTGAAGAGATGGGTAGCAACATCGACCGATCAACTTTCTTAATTTCTGCATACCGAAGTAATTTCACAACACCCGAGTTGTAATGTTTCAGAGTACCATCCATCCAGGCTCCCCTCAAAAAGTGTTTCTGTATCTCATCTGAGTCCGACCTATCGATTCCAAAGGCGTCTTTTTTGAAGGTTCCGTACGGTTTTGTTAATTTCTTGAACTCATCTTTCATCTCTTTCTTTTCTAATTTAGATATAGTTGGTGATTTGTATTTTGATTTCTTTGTCATAATGATTTATCCGGCTGAATCGGAGTAAATTGAAAGAGGAGGTTGACTAGGTCCGAAGGTACGTCGATCTTCACTTCCTTGAACCACAGCAGGTCTGGTGATAATTCCCCTCTCGAAAGGATATCGGCTTTGTTATCCCGAGATGTAACGCGTTTCTGCTTAATGTTGCAGCCTAAATCAGTAAGCAGACGTTGAACTAACTTCCATTTGCCATTCACATCTCTGTCCTTTGACTTCCGCTTACGGATTGCTGATTCAGTAGTCGTGTTATCCGTGTGTACCCAG
>NW_006768829.1:522415-524874 GCF_000204055.1 Melampsora larici-populina 98AG31
GGCCCGTCCGTCACCCGAAGGATGAAGCTGCATCACCTACCCAGCCTACTTCCTCTGTGGCTGGGTTAGGAACTATCCTGCAGGCATCGAAGTTTCCTAGACACATCTCCCATTCCTCAAGGTCTTCTTGTACGTCTTCTGGAGTCGCACGAGTGGCCTGCGGGTTCTTCCAGGATTTCTTCCAAACGATATAAGGAGTTAAGATATGCTGCCATATGAGGTACTATGTGGACTGTATGACATAGACGCCCTACAAACTTTTCGACATGTGAGTAACTCCATTTACCATTCTCCTTCAACATTTCTCTAATCTGGCTTAGGCGTTCATCTAATTTTTCTTTTGGGAGTCTAACCGTGTGTTTTCTCCCGTTCCAGATAAATCCCAAGAACTTTTGTTCTTCTGCGAACTCATGGTTCTTCTTGGGATTTGTCTTCACCCCCAAGGAGTTGCTTAGGTGAGTGATATCGGATAAAGTGGTCTTCCCTTCCGGTCGACGTAAGATGAGGTTATCATCTACCCACCGGAAGATGACTGGGAGTCCTAATTTTCTAATCATGATTTTCTTCCAGACTTCCGCTGGAGCCCCGAAAACACCACAGCTCGCGACGCCTCCAAAACCGACTGCCAAGTCTACCCACAATCGACCTCGAAAGTCCTTGATGATGAGATACTTCCGTTGGCTATGGTGTACGGGTAGTTGACGATAGGCCTTGGCCCAATCGAACACCGCTAACAGCCACTCTCCTGGGTTGTCTCGAAAGAACTTGGCTACGCGTTTGAAGTCGTCCCAAGACGTCTCATAATTCATTTTGTCAACGAATGAATTGACTGAAGGGATTTCTTTGTTGTTGTGGAAATCAGAATTCCTCCCAAATGAATGCTCTCTTTATACGCATCTTTTTTTAGCTTAGATTTTTTTAAAAGGGGCTCATATTTTCTTTTGCTCGCAATCAGCTCATCTCAAGTTCTTTTCAATTCATTTTAATTCAAGTTAATTTATTTCTTTATTTCAAAACAACTATTACACACTAATAGAATACAAAGCCAAGATAAGCAAATAAATAAAGAACAAAATAAATAAATTATATGAAACAAGAGAAGGTAAAGAAGAAACAAGTCAAAAGAAGAAAAATCGAAAAAAGGGAAGGGAAAAGATTAGTTAGTGACTGTACAAGAACTCGGGCGGAGAGGGATGAAGAGAAACTTACCTAAGAAAGATACAAAACTGAAAGAAGGCTCATTGATCGATCTAGAAAGTTCTAGAAGCCAAGAGATAAAGAATAAGGAAACCAATAGTCAGTATTAGGTAAAAGAAAAGACAGGAGATAATTTAATGAAAAGACTCACGTTATTAAAGTTGAATCGGTCGGAGCGAAGAATTAAATGGGATAGAGATCGAGCTACCAAGATCAAACAAGGACTAGAAGAAAAAAGAAACATAGACAAATAAATTAGTTAGTATGAGAAGGGAAGAAGAAAGAGTAAAGAACACACCTTTTAGTCCAGGAACAAGTAGTGTGAGAAGAAAGAGAATCGAATGAAAGGAATCAAAACAATCGATCGAAGTCGAAATGAAAGAGGAGGATGAAAGAAGAAGGATTCAGTTAGAAAGAAAAACAATAGAATAAGAAAAGTAAAAGAAAAGAAACATACCTTGAGAAAAAGAACAGGAAAGAATCGAGTCGAGTTGAAGTGCTTAGTATGGGAAAGCCAAGACACGGTCGGTGGAAGGAGTTAAAAGAGAATCGGTTGGAAAAGAAGTAAGAGAAAGGAGTCGGTCGGAGTTTTGGGAGGAAGAAAGGTATAAGAAGGAGGGTTGGAGGGGGCATCGAATCGTATCGGTGTGCATTGTATCGTGTGTAGTATCGTGTGGATCGAGTGTCCGAAGTCTGAGTGCGAATCGTTGTGTGTGTTTTTTAAAAAGTGTCATCGAGTTCCTAGATAGAAGATAAAGAGTTAGAAGAGTTGTTAGTCAAACAACTATCAGATTGAGAAGTCCATATCTCTTACTTTCTTTCAGACTCAATAGGGAGCTATTAACCTTAGTTAATTTGTGATTAACTATGGGTTGTCATTTATTAGAACTTCTAATAATTTTTAGTCAATTATTTCGTATCTTCTTTGATACACTTATTTCTTTCTTTATTTCTTTACTACAGTGTTGCTAAGTGTACGCTTGTATACTCTACAAGTGTTTGGGTGAGGGGGTCTTCCTAACTCTACAAAGTGCAAATACAGGCTTTTATTGAAGAAGCCGCGTAGGGCAGCTGATAGATACCTAACTATTTGCAAACAAGGGGTTAGGGAGTCCCGACACCTAGACGAGACTACAGGATAAATAGGAAGAGCATGAAGTGAGGGGTTAGTGATCTACCCAAAACTCGGATTTATCAATAAGCCTGAGCCAGAGCTAAAACCACACTTATGATCAATCTGTTCCATTTCTGCTTCGACGTGT
>NW_006768830.1:0-10365 GCF_000204055.1 Melampsora larici-populina 98AG31
TCGTATGGGATGAAGTGGCATGCAGCATAAGTACGCAGTCGAAGTGTGGACGAACTCTTCGAGAGTAACCGGAATAGACTTGCCAGTTGGGGGGGAAGTTGTCCTCTTTGCAGGGGATTTTCGGCAAACTCTGCCAATTGTACGACGGGGAAATCTGATGGAACAGGCGCAGGCTTCTTTGAAAGCTTCGTTTCTTTGGGATTCTATTCATCACTTCGGCCTCACAACCAACATCAGATTAGGTGGACTATCTGCACTTCCTGAACCAGGCAACATCACATTTGGGAAGTGGCTGCTGGAATTGGGATCTGGGCGCCTTCAACGTGATCACATAGCCAACATTCCTCTCGAATACTGTAATGTTTCATTCATACGACCACCGAACCTGTACGATGCGCAACTACTTGAAGTTGAATATGGCGGAGTTCAAAACTTAATTGAGAACGAGAATTGGCCTGCCTTAACCGATTTCTACGCAGGGCGATGCTTAATAACGCCTCTCAACAAGACAGTAAATTCAATCAACCAACACGTGATGAACTCGCTACCTGGACAGTACCACACTTCAAGATCAACTGATCTTATGGATGAAGCCTTTATTGATCCCGTTACAGCTGATGTACTGAACACCTTTAATTTCCCCGGGTTTCCTGCTCATATTCTGAAACTCAGAGTAGGTGCTTGCGTTATGATCTTAAGAAATTTGAATCTGGCAACTGGCCTGTGCAATGGGACTCGACTGCTGATTACAGACTACAGTACTCATGCTTTACAATGCCAAATTTTAACCGGGAATTTAAAAGGAAAAAGAATTAGCTTGCCCAAAATGAAACTTCACCACGAAGGCAGCGAGGATTGTCCGATTCCATTCTACCGTTATCAATTCCCAATTATGCCATCTTTCTGTATGACTATTAATAAGAGTCAAGGTCAAAGTCTTGATCGAGTAACTGTGCTACTCCCGAAACCGGTCTTCTCACATGGCCAACTTTACGTAGCGCTATCACGATGTAGAAATGCGTCTAATGTCAACATTTGTATTACGTCCGATTCAATGAGTTTAACTACTACAAATATAGTTTTCCACCCAATTTTAAATAATTAACGGACAACTAGCAATTGTAAGCATTATTCTCTCACATTAACGAACTTATTAATCACTAATACTTGGGTTTTTGAAATTCCATGGAATACAGAGTGAAGCAACTCAAGTAATCACTGAAATTATTGAAGTCATTATAAAGCTCACATGCTATTACTCACAAATATATTAAAACAGTATTACTAATTGAATCAAATATATTTTTGGATTACGCGAATGAGTAATAATGAGTAGACTACAGAAAGCTGAATCAATGGAGCGATGTAGTAAGATTTACATTCAATTTTTGAGTTATCCTTATAGATCCATATTTAAACACGAGAACTTCTACTATAAATATTGGAGTTGATTTTGGGAGCATGTATTAATAATCACGAAATCATAATACTCCTGTAGGATTCTTTTGAGCTCTAGCTTCCAGTACGTGTCCCTGTGGGTACAGCTTTCACTACATATTGTATGAACTCAAATTAACATCATAAGGCTTGTTATCAACAGTAATAAATGCAGTGTTAAATTTGGTTATATAAATATGAGCTAGAGTGAATTCAGTATCATAAAGTGAGATTTAATAAACATTATCTAATTTAAAAATCTTGACACTATTCCGGTTTGGAAATTGACCTGAATACAGGCACAAAATTACAAACAAAAGCAGTGTGTGGAGCAGAGCAGCAACTACAAAGTTGTGAATTTTCTTTTGACGCTATAAGATATAAATTGTCCAATTATCCCAAAGTCAATTACAAAAAGCGTCCAACATTAAATAGCTAACATTAATCTCAGTAGTAGCTTCTTGTAAAACTTAATATTGACCAAGAGCATTTCAAACCGAATGTTGGGATGAACATTTATCGGATGAAAAAACTTATTTATTGCTATAGATATTTCAGCAGTTGGAATTCTTGATAATTTGCAAACTTCAGAAAAGGCATTAAATACTCGGCACAAGGTTCTGTAAGTGTAGTATCAAGAATTTAAAGACCAATCTGAGCATCCTACAAGAGCATAGCTATATATTTTCGGCAGCAATGCAAATTATATATTTTCAAAGCCGCCGAAATTAGTAAAAATTAGTAACATACTGAATAATACGAACGTAGTAGTTCTTCAATCACTCAGATTTTGATGTAGCTAACCCTTTGTGCTAATTGCTTCCTACCAATTCAAACTCATAGCTCACGAGCACTAAAGGTTGCCCAAATAGTTCTCTAAGAACGTAAGTGGAGCACCTGATTTCGTCTCTTCCAATGCTTTGATCCCGAAGTTAATCAATATTCTCGAATCCAAATATAGCAACAACTTACGAACAATTTGTTTTGAAGCTAAGAAAGTCAATATGCGTAACTCACTAGCACTCCCGACTGAAATCGTGGACTTAATTATGAATCATTTCTATGATAGTATTCCTCGCGAGTCAAATCTCATTCACCGAAGTAACAGCGGCGATAGCCAGTTTTTAGATCATCAATCAATAAAAGAATTACTGGGGTTGCGGTTAGTCTCAAAATCCTGGGCAAATGTAATCCCAGTGTACGTTTACAGGTGTTTACAACTGCAAAGCCCTTGGGTTCATGGTTTCATAATCAAGATGTGGCAAAATTGCATTTGTTCAACACCAATTTCGTACATTCATCAGCTTTGTCTAGATCAAATATTTTTTTTTCCGGAAGCGAAATATCAAGCTTTACAAAAGCACTACGGCTCTAGAGAATACGCGTGTCTCGACTTCGAGTATCAACATAAGGAGTCAGCCTCCATTTTCATGGAGAATGCAGCTGATATCATTTTACTATGTGGATCATACTTAGGAGACCTCAAGTTAAAATTCACTGAATCTGTTGGTTTCTCTGATCATATGATAGATTCAATTAGGCATATTAAAAACCTCAAAAAGTTAATCATTGAAGGAGCTCGAGATCCATGTATAGTCAATGATAGTCAGTCATTAGCAGAAGGCTTGAGTAGTGTAATATCTCTAGAATCACTGTCACTTAAATTTGCTAGCTTAGAAGTAATGTGTTTGGATGCCGGGTGTTTACCAAATTTGGTTCATTTTTGGATATTCAATCACCCAAACAACTACAACGCAATTATAAATTTTATTAGCACGGAAGGAAGAAAGATCAAAGTATTAGAATGCATGCCAATGTTAATAGGGGACGAGTCAATCAAGCTATTTGAAGTTTTGAAAGAATCACTGGAAGGTATATTTGTCAGTGGAATTCCAGATGATATCAGAGAAGACTTGCGATTAGTGGAGTTCTCGAACTTGCGTTTTATCCAAATTCGTTATATGGATGATCTGTATGACTTTCCAACGTGGCTAGAATGGCCAATTTTTAAAAATGTTGAATTATTCATTATGAATTACAAGGATAGTAGAAATTATTGGAAAGAAACGTTGATTGGATTGAGAAAAACAAAAATTATTACACCACCTAATCTCAAACATTTTGTTTTCATCACTGGAGGAAAGAATCACGAAAAGGATACATCCTTTGTAAATGGTTTCAAGCGCCACGGAATTAGTTGTCATTTTAAGTCTAATCTGGAATACACCGAAGCATTAGTAAGTGACTTTCAACACAGTTTGTAATGCTAAATATAACTAATTGTCGTTTGAATTTATTTAACAGGAAATTTTAGCTACATTGAAAAATCAAGAGTACTAAGTACCTTACATTCTAAATTTTTTACGGGTGAAGTGCATCGAGCACAAGTATCCCAATCCTAAACTAATCCTCCGTTCTCATACTTTGGAGTTAGTTAGTGGTGTAATTGTCAATGTTTGTTCAGTAAATTAAACAAATAACTATACAAATAGATTTCATTTGGTTACTTTTATCCTCTTTTATCACGCTTTTGATATTTGTAGTGAATGCTTTGCGTCACCTTGAAGTTTTTAGAATTTAAAATTCAAATTGTAATTTGTGCTTATTTTCAAACAGACCTGAAGATTCATATGACGTAAATACTGGTGAAACAATGTAGTTAAGTAGTTTTGCAACACGTTTACACAAAATACTACGAGAACAAAAACTAAGTAGCAATAATGATTGCTACTAGATTCAATATGTAAATACAAATATTCAGCTTCATGGAATGGTAAGGTGGAGACAAAACGTAACGAAAGATGCCTTATATGCAACTAGCTGAGTAAAGAATCATCCAGAGAAAGGATTTCAGTATGGAAACCAGAAAATTTCAGCTACGACGGGACAACAGAAATTTTGTCTGAAGATTTAAGAGCTACCATTAGCAGGGCATTCGGGGTTTGATATATACTGATGTATGGATACCCAAGATTTTGTAATTACTTTAGCTAGCGATGAAACTTGGAATCAGCAAAGACTTTCAAAGTAAGGGAACTATTGACCTTGATTGAACTCATTAGCAGAAAGTAAATCGCAAGGTTATGAATTGCCAGCATTTGTTGATAATTACAAGCAGACAATACTATATTTATTTGCCAATATACATTATAAGAACAAATCATCTTGTGAATAGCGCTTACTTCACGGAAATGAAATATAGTAGGGCATCTATATGTAAGTATTTCATGCTTTTGCCAAGCGTAATTAGTTAATGTCGTCTCGCGTGTTCACAAATCAATCATATTGATTGACGTAGATAAGAAAATCGAGCCTCAAAAGTTAAATCCAAAAGTTCAATTAACTTTTGGGAGTTATTAATGATTGATATAAATATATGATAGGTTGCCCGATCCTACTTATCGCTTTTGTTTGATTGCATCTCTGCTTATTTTCTTATTGAATCATAAAGCAAGTAATAATGGCTCCTTCTCAATCGCTCCCATTAGAAGTAGTAGAATTAATAATTCATTTTCTTTATGTCAACTCTACGTCAACCGCTAAGGAATCATTAAATAGCGCAGATCAAACTTTCCTTGACCAGTCATCTATCAAACAATTACTTAGTCTACGTTTGCTCGGTGAGCCTTGGGCAGCAGCTGTTCCAAAATTTGTAGAAAGCTCTTTATATTTAACTAAACCGTTATGTGATAAGTACATCATCAGAATGTGGAATAACTGCTTAGACGTTTCGAACTTATCTAACCTGCGACATCTTTGCTTGAATCCGCTCATGTTTATCCCAGCGACAAAATCAGATGGATACCACATGGGACTATCAGACGAATGCAGTGATCAATTTGAATTCAAATACAATCGCTGGGAGCCGAACTGCATTTTGATGCCCGATGCTGCCAATATCATTAGCTTATGTGGGTCCAGATTAGTTGATTTAAAGTTGATATTTGCTTGTTCAGTTGGTTTCTCCAATAGTATGGTCGTCGCAATGAAACGCATAAAGAATCTCAAGGCTTTATTAATTGAAGGAACCCTAATGAGAACTATCACCAACGATTCAGCATCTTTATCTGCTGTCTTACAAAATAGTCCTTCTCTAGAGTCTTTTTCATTAAGATTGACAAACTTGGCACGCTTGAACTTAGCACCCGGGTCATTACCAAGCCTATCTCATCTCTGGATTACGTGCCATGAAAAAAACTTAGATGCAGTTAGTCACTTTTGTGGCCATTGCTATTTGCAGCCCACAAGAGAACCATGTAGGCGCTGCCAAAACAGCGCCTACATGGGTGTTTCCCACAAAAAAGCGCCTACATTTATGATGTAGGCGCTGAAAACCATCTAAAATGACGCCTACATGATAAACAACCCATGTAGGCGTCATTTGGTTACGCCTACATTCAAAATTTCAGAATGTAGGCGTAATTTTCAAGCACCTACATATCTAATTTGAAATGTAGGCGCTATTTTTGAGCGCCTACATTCAATTTTCAGCTCAAATAAGCGCCTACATGCAGTCTTGCATATGTAGGCGCTCCGAATCCAACACCTACAACTACAGACTGGTCTGACGGCTAATGAAGAAGAAGTTTCAAGTTAAAATGAGAGTATTGGAAGACGGAAAAAGCAGTTCGGAGTTGAAATGAGTGTATCGGAAGATGGAAAAAGCAGCTTGGAGTTTAAATGAGTGGTTTGGAAGACGGAAAAAGCAGTTAAGCATATTGGAAGATGAATATGCTCTTTTCAACTCTGAAGTGAGTGTATCAGAAGACGTAAATAGCAGTTCAGAGTTGAAATAATCTACTTCTTTTTCCGCTTCTGATACACTCATTTTGACTCCAAACTGAGTTCAGAGTTGAAATAATTTACTACTTTTTCCGTCTTCTGATACACTCATTTTGACTCTGGAGTTACTTTTCCATCTTCCGATACACTGATTTCAACTCCAAACTGCTTTATCCGTCTTCCGATGCACTCATTTTGAGTACAAACTGCTTTTTCCGTCTTCCAATACTCTCATTTTAACTTGAAACTTCTTCTTCATTAGCCGTCAGACCAGTCTAGAGTTGTAGTTGCCGGATTTGTAGCGCCTACATATGCAGGACTGCATGTAGGCGCTTATTTGAGCTGAAAATTGAATGTAGGCGCTCAAAAATAGCGCCTACATTTCAAATTAGATATGTAGGTGCTTGAAAATTACGCCTACATTTCATTTTTTGAATGTAGGCGTAACCAAATGACGCCTACATAGGTTATTTATCATGTAGGCGTCATTTTGGATGGTTTTCAGCGCCTACATCATAAATGTAGGCGCTTTTTCGTGGGAAACACCCATGTAGGCGCTGTTTTGGCAGCGCCTACATGGTTTTCTTGTGGGCTGCAAATAGCAACGGCCCACTTTTGTCAAAACAGTCATTGCAAAATCAAGCTCCTCGAATTTACACCTTCACATTGTCCTCAGAACTCTGCAAAGTTAATCGTATCATTACACAAATTGCTAGAAGGATTGACAGTCAGGACAATTCCAGATGATCTCCCTCGTTCCCTCCAAATGGACACCTTTCCGAAACTTTGAGTCGTACGATGCAGACATGTTAATACGTTCCGCGACCGACCAATTTGGTTTGAATGGACACTTTTGCATACGATCGAAGTCTTCATTACGAACTACCACAGCAACAAAGCTTACTGGGAGGCCGTTTTAAACTCAGCTGGTGGACCTCATTTAAAAGAAGCCATCAATTTGAAAACCTTCATTCTCATAACGGGCGATGGTGACCCAATTAAGGACCCTGAGGTAGCCAAGGTGTTCGAAGCTCATGGTATAAGTTGCCATTTTAGATCAGAAATAAGCCACACTGACATATTGGTAAGTACGATTGAGTATATTTGAATTGATTATAAAGGAGTTAACTAACTTACTTCAACTCCGAACAGGCTTTTATGAAGAACTAGGTAAAATCAAAGGTTGTGGGCAGGGGAGTTTGGGTAATTCCTGTAAGCACGTAAATTTGCTCATGTACTAATTCGAGACATAAACTGACATAGAGTAATTCAAAAGACCAGGTAATAATAAATCTGCTTTAGCGCAAAGTTCGAATTGAATGAATAAAGATAGATATGAGCTATTCAATTTGTTTCAGCTATAGTTTTTTGGTATTTGTTAAATCAGTTCAGAATCAATAGAAGAGATGTTGTTAGTACTAAGTAGTAAAAGTTGTTGTATAACTTCCCAATTGTGTAGTAACCTTTAGTAATGAGTTCACTGATTTTTGAAGCAATAAAAAGTACCAGTGCAAGAGCATTGATGATGAGTAACAATACTAAAGATATTAAAACACTAAATCACAATAGCTTACACAATTCAAAGTTTTGTACGCGGCTGAACAGCATAAATGTGAGCACAGTGCATACTAAGATTTGATCCACCTAAAAGTAGTTAATATGTTGAATCAACTAAGAGTTAAGAGTGCGGCGCCCGCCGCCCAATCTGGCTAGTGATCCATATATTTCACAGAAGACAGGGCAGGTGATAACCTCTGGTAGGTCTTCTCAAAGCTAATCATTCTTGAAGGAAAACAAATCAGAAGACGTTGTGATGTGATGGAAGGGGATTGAAACTTACACTTTGAACTTTGGCTTTAACTTCAGCTTCAAAAAAGTGATTCACACCTTCTAAATAATCAATTCTTTGACATAACCCCTCCACAGTTTGAACATCTGCTTGAATCACTTTACTCAAAGTAACATTTTCTTCAGTCAAATTATTCAATTGATTTGCAAGTGGGTGTATTTTTTCTTCAAATTTGGTGGAAATATCTATTTGGATACCTTGTTTCAATGTACAATTTTCTTGATCTAAATTATTCAATTGGTTCATGAGCAAAGAAATCTTTTCTTCAAAGCTCATACATTGGATTGAATATATGTTAGAGGTTGATTGTTGGCTTTCACATAATCTTTCACACTCTCTCACCACTTGATCTTGTATCTGTGTTAATTGTTTCAAATCCAGTAAATGGACAATTTTTGTAAAACATTAATTTGGTTGAAGATGTTTAGCCTCAAGAAAAAAAATGAATGAAGAGAACATACTAACACTGGTCAAGTTCCTGATTTGAATAGAAGCTGGAAAGGGTGTTGTAGCGCTTGAATTCCAATCTGTTGATGAATTAATGAGACTATTCTCGGCCATTGTTGTTGATTGGTCCAGATGTTGATAGTACTCTTCATCATAGGCCAATTCGTGTTCAGAAGGACTGGCCATGATTACTGTTGGGCTGTGGGCGGGAGCTGTAGCAAGGTATCCATGTTGCCTGCCTTGAATTGTTGAAGTATCAGAGACTGAGTCCACGGAGAAACATGAAGAACTATCGCCAATCTAGATTATCAATGAAGGCAGAAAGTTCAGTTTTTTTTCAGTTTCTCAAGACTCAAAGCAAGCCAAGAACTGAGCTCAACCAAATGATGTAGGATATTTCCATTCACGTCCAGAAGCATCCCAAAGTCTAAACATAACTTGAGGGCCAATATAACCTTTATGATTTGAATTTATTTGGGTGTTGAGGGTCTGAGGGGAATAATTCCTGAGGATAACATCGTGATAGAGGGATTCTTTGGAAACTGAATCCTTATCCAAATTCATAACTCTAACAAAATAATCAATCAATCCCTCTAAGTTTATATCCCAACTCAATCTTAATTGTAACCAACCTATGGCAGGAGATGAAGAAATTGATCTAGGTCTTTTTATGTATGTTTTCAGTGACGTGGGGGTGTAAACAAATAATATTGAGGATAAATGAATGCCATTGCCTGAGTGTAGTCAAGTAGTCTCATTTGAGTTGGGTGAAACTAAAGCCAAAATTTTGGCATTCATTGGAAGACTTGAAGCCAGCATGTCATTGGGTAACAAGTTGTTGCCGCCTGTTGTGGAAATCAATGGAAAGTTCAATATGGCAAATAAATTTGACAAGATTTGTAAGGTTAGAGAAATAGAGTAAACTGACCGTTGGATTCAGTTGCAATGAGTGTGATATGAGTTGTGTCATTCAAACTTCTTGAACCTTTGTCCACAATAGCCTTGAGTTGAACGATATTCAGACTTTCACCAGGAGTTTTAACTCTGACTGTCAGACGTACAGATTGAGTCTCAAAACTCCGTGGTGAACTAAAGCATTCATCAACTGACAATGTAGATTGAGCCATGGTTGATAGATTGAAAAAGATTGAAAAAGATTGATGTTGTAATAAAGTATTTCAAACTCAGCCAAGAAAATGGTTGACTAAGGATTGAAAAGATTTTTGACCACTGGGACTGATGAGAATGACAAGGTGGTAGGAATTTTGGGATCAATATCAGCATGAAGGGACTGCACAAAGGATTTTACACTATGCCAAATTGCAAATTTACCGTGGAGTTTAGAAAATTGAGTAGACATAGAAAATTATAGAGAAGCTGGCAAGGGTCAGAAAAATATGAAAAAATAATGGGAGGACCCTTTGATGCATTCCGATTGTCTGGCATATTTTTTCATATTTTTAAAACCACAATGCATATAACAATACACAAAATATAATATCTTCTGGGCAGAAAATATAAAAACCAACACACAAAGATATTGAGTAGTCTGGGAGAGAGACAAAAATATACAAAAATTTGCATATTGTTCCTATGATTGAGAGCTTTGATTTGAGTATTTTTTTGTATTTTTAGTGTGAAAATTGTTGATTGTACTAACAAAAAACCTCCAAAATTCTCAGATTACAACCTGTAACAGAGATTGAAATTTGGCTAAGGGGTGACAAGGGGAAAACTGGAATTCTATATCTCTCATATCTTTTGCAATTCTGGGCCAAAACACTTGATAATTAGTTCATTCAGGAAGCCATGAAATGCATTTGAATGTTTATGTTAACACATCAAATCTG
>NW_006768830.1:10465-128237 GCF_000204055.1 Melampsora larici-populina 98AG31
TATTTGTCTTTGAAACAATTTCCTATATTTCCACGTAGATATTCTTTGGAATTAGATGCAAGTTTTCTGTCTTGATGAAAGATATAGTAACAGACTTTGGCGTTCCAATGAACAAAAAATTAAGTGGTTTGATCGAGAATTGACAAAGATATAAGGGATTGTTGAACTCAAATTATGCCCTCCAATCTCTGTTACAGGTTGTAATCTGACAATCCTGGAGGTTTTTTGTTAGTACAATCAACAATTTTCACACTAAAAATACAAAAAAATACTCAAATCAAAGGTCTCAGCCATAGGAACAATATGCATATTTTTGTGTATTTTTGTCTCTCTTCAAGACTGCTCAATATCTCTGTTTGTTGGTTTTTATATTTTCTGCCCAGAAGATATTATATTTTGTGTAGTGTTATATGCATTGTGGTTTTAAAAATATGAAAAAATATGCCAGACAATCGGAATGCATCAAAGGGCCCTCCCATTATTTTTTCATATTTTTCTGAACCTTGCCAGCTTCTCTATAATTTTCTATGTCTACTCAATTTTCTAAACTCCATGGTAAATTTGCAATTTGGCGTAGTGTTAATATGCATCAACCTGAATTACATTGTAGCCTTATTGGTATGAGTTCTCAATGAGAAAAAGCCTCACACGCCATTAATGCCCCCTGACAACTGAAATACAATACCCACAACCAAACAAATCAATTTCAATCTTCCAGAAGTAAAATTCTCAGGGTTTCAAGAATGGCAAATGTGCATCCTGAAGCCAGGAATCAATGTGATTTAGGAGGATTTTGATATCCTGAAAAAATTGGACGTGTGAAGGATGATGAACCAAGCTAATTAGCCAGGTCTTTAATCATCTATGCTAGGATACAACTCAGGTGTAGTCATAGCCATGGCAGGGACCAATTGATACTCAGCGTTGCAGAACACAGCCAAGTGGGGTTTAATTGATCCTGAGGTTTAAGAAAAATAGCCATGGCACTGGCAGGGCCTGTTTGACAATGGTGGAGAGGTATACGGCGTGGCAGATACTTGATGAAGTAGTGTTCTTCATCAAAGCGGCGGTGGAAAAAAATTGGCCCACTTGTGACCAATGTGTTCATATTTAAGGGGAGGGCATTGGTATCAATTCTCTCAAACCCGGCACACAATATCTCATCATTTTCCTCTTTCAATTTCATTGTCCATATAGCTCTGTAAGACAAAATTCAACATGAATCACAAAAAAACCCAAGTCAGTAACACAATCTTTTATCAAATCAAAATGAATGTCTGATTTAACTGAATGACTGCTATGAAACTAGAAACCCCAAACCTCAACCGCTTGAGATCAATTCATTGAGAATGTTTGCCGCGACCTCAGTTCAAACCAAGATGCATCCAAAATGAACTCAAATAAGCCATGTGGTACACTCCTTGCTAAGGCTATTTGTTTCAATGACTTCATGGACCACATCAAAGGATCAGCTCTGATCAATAAGGATCAAAAAGACTGGCTCTGGGAGGTGGAAGGCAATCCGGAATTGATTGATCGTAGATTAGGTGGCCAGGCTAAACAATCTTGTGATCATGTTCTGGATGATGACAAAGTTGACCAACTACACGCAATCAACACCACCAAAAATGATTCCTCCTCTGCCACCAAGGCATCAGTAACTACCAATGACATCAATAAGGCCACTCAAACCCCCAAGCGCATCCGCAAATCTGCCCCATCTGTTATAGCCAAAGGCCCAAAAGCAAGAAACACCCGTCCAAAAGTAAGAAGGAATCCCGCAGGGAAGATATTACCGCTGGAAAAGATGGTTTCTCTGTCTGTACAAATCATCACGTGGATGTTGAGCCCATCAATGGTTTCATCAATTTCAACCCAGAACTTGACATCTTATCAACTCCAGAAATGGATTCAACCAATTTAGTGCCAGCGTTCAGCCACGAGAACAACATAAGGGTGTGGTTAGGTAAACCTCCAAACTATTTCTTGATGACTTGAACCATAATTGCTAATCACCAGGGCCTCTTTTTGAACAGATGAAACCTTACATGCAGGTCCTCCAGCATCACATGCGACTCCCGTTTTACACAGAGACCCTCCAGTATTGATGCATAACTAGCGAGAGCTACATACATCATGGTTTTTAAGCAGTTGGTTGATAACACAATGGCATTGAAGATAGATTGATCAAAATCATCCTGGATTCAATCCTTCATGTCTGATCCTTTCAATTGTACTGTTTTTTTTGTTCCTGCAAGACTTTCTTGCACACTCAGATCTTTTTGTTATTTTCTCTTTTGTGGTCACCCATCAGTAGCCTTTATTTGTGCGGTTCAATGAAGTGGTTAACAATTCTGCAAAATATACAGACACGTACTTATATACAAGAATTGGCATAACGACATCCTGTATTAAAAGAAGGTACAAAATCAAGAAAATGTTGGTGTAATACTTTTGATCATTTAGATGGTTCTCCATTTTTCTTCTTGATTTCAAACTTTTGTATAAATGTTCACACTTTCATCCTATAAATAAAAACAATCTTGAAGTCGCGTATAGGAAAAACTTACCAACCCCTTCCTTACATAGACAAACAAACAGAACAACTTCTTGTTTTTCACCATTGTCCTGATGACCTCTCAGAAGTCTGCATGACTTGATAAGCCATTGAACCAAGGAAAGGGGAATGCTTGTTTATTTCATAAGAGAAGGTCATCTCAAAACAACAGTCACTTTTCAATGACATCAATTTGAAAAAGAGATATCAGCTTGCTTTCCATCAGAGTAAGATCAAGGCCAGATGAGAATACATGTAACTTCTTTCAACACCTATGCAATACATATGAACCATGGGTTACCATGTGATATATTCAACAAAAAAAGGGACACATAATATGCAGATGAGATTATGAGGATGATGAAACGGCTTCAAATCCTTCACGCATCACACATTCAAACAAAGCATCATGGCGTTCAGGAACTTGTGAACAAAGAGCATGACCTCCATCCTTGAACACAACCAATTAAGAACCAGGAAGATTTTCACGTAGTGTGATACCTTTACTAACATCTATAACCTGGTCTAATGCACCAGATAAGACAACCAATTTACCCGGTGCCAGAATTTTGCAAGTCAACCAAGAACTTCAGGTGTACATAAATGAGTGGCAGCTGCAGATAATTGACCAATGATCCCGGCTGTTGGTTATTCACATTGTTTGTAATAATAGGAAACTAACTCTTCTTGTTTGATTTCTCGATTTGTTTTTCCACTTCCATGTGAAGCAGTTGAATTGAGCCAAACCGCTGGGAAACGTTTGGTCACTAGCCTGGCAATTCGGTCTTCTGGTGTACCTCCACTGAGTAACATTTGTAGGATTCCAAAGGTTGTACTTAACTGAAAGAATTGTTTATAGGATTTGTCAGCCCCGAGCCCTATAGCTAGTCCCAAAGGGCTGAAATATAATAATAAAATAATAAAAACAATACTTACAACTCATGGCTCAGTTTCAAGAGCCAATTACATATGAAATTACATATAGTTACATATGTAATGACATATGTAAGTACATGTAGATCAATACGAGAGATTACACAAAGTAATATAACCTTTCACAAGGCTCATCACATGAGTAACACAAGAGTTACGCATGTGTGTAATAAATGTAATAATTAAATAATTAAAATATGATTACACACCACAAAGGAGTATGTAATCCAACCACAAGTTGTGCGTAAGGGATTTTTCTGGGTTGTGAGTATATAAAGAGCTCTCCCACCCGCCAGGAAAGTCCATCATCATCATTACATACCATCAAATTATCAGTAAACCACTTCAATCAGATAAATAAGAGTCCTCGCCCTCATTTATTAGACATTGTATATTTCTCTAGTTGATCATTGCTTTTGTTATTTGTGGAAGGTCTTTTGAAGACTTCTTATTTCTGTCAGGAGGTGATCCTAGAAGTATTGCTCAAGTTGTTAAAGGGATTCAACAACTTGAGAAACTTTAAACTCACGGGAGTTCCTCTGTGTTCAGAGTCTAAAGTACTTCAAAACATCACTAGGTGATATTTCCCTTGCTTAACGACTCTAGAGTAGAGTGTAGTTATCTTGGGCACGACACTGGGTGCCAGTTGTCTAATCTTATCCGGCCAGAAGACTCTTGTCTTGCCTTAATCCCTGGAATTGTATCCAAAATCCTCTGTTGAGAGGTCATCTAACTGAAGTCAGTACGGATTTGATCCCACTGCTTCTTTTACAACCTTATTTGAAAGATTCAAATAAGTTTCTCGCGCTCATAATAAACTCAGTTTATTGTTCTTGTCCTTTTCTTTAGTGACTTACTAGCCTGAAAGACGCTAGTAGCTCACAGGATTCATGAAACAAGAGTATAGAGTCAAGGAATTTTTATTTAGCTTCATTTGATGATGAGAAGATCAATGATTTGATTAAATCGGATGGTAAAGAAAGAGATATTCATATTTTAACTCACAGGTGGTAATCTAGTTGATTCACCTGCTTGAGTACTTGTAAAGACCACTGAAACAATTCTTTGAGGAATCAGTAAACACTATTGACGGTTGACATTGAAAAAGTTCAAATCGGTTTAGCTTTAAATTGAGATTCAAACCAAGAAGTGATTTTAGATAAGAGAACTGACTAATTCTTGTGCAATCATACCTCCCATCAAAACTCCTATTACATCAATCGATCTAGACTGATTCCATCCAATAAAATCTAATAAATCAATCACATCTTTAGTCATTCCAGAAGTTTTAAAAAATCTTTCAGGTCCAAAACTTTAAGAAGGATTCAAAAGAAAAATCAAACCAATAACAGGAATGTCAAATTGAAAAATCAAGAAATCAAAACATAACTTACTTGCTATTTCCAACACCTCGATTATCAAACACTAAAACCACATGATCATCTAATTTTCCAAAATGTTCAACTTGTTTAGACCAAGAAAAAAATGTATTATTTAAACCCATTAGAAAAATCATTTTGTTTTTGGCTTGGATTGATGAGGTTCCTTGAAGTTTGTAATAGATTTTGTATGATTTTAATCTTTGGGGGTTTCCTACTTCACATCTTCCTTCTTGTAAACGTGTTTTTGGGTCTAAGATTGTTGGGATTTCTTCAGAGTTTGGTTTGTTCTGAAGGGGGTCAAATTGAAGTTGATTTATCAGAATGAACAAGATGTGAACAGTGAAATGAATCTTTTACGTTCAAAGAAGTATAAAATACTAATGATCAAAACACCCAAGATCAATTCACTTGAACCACAAGTGGAAATAAAGTGAATTGATGATCAAAATCGAATTTCAGTGATACATAATCAGATTACAACAAGTTTAGTTAAGTATCTTGATCAATTTAGTAAAGTCAAGTCTTTATCAATCTCTCATCCTTATCTTTCCTTTGATCAACTTGTTTCATTTGATTTTCTACTTTACCAATCCAATCCATAGCGTTACCACTTGATTGTACTCAAAGTTATAGTCATTGCTTTTTATTTCAATTGATCTTGTCTTTTATTCTTCAGGTCGATATCTTCAATATCAAGTGAGTTCTTTATCTATTTAAATCTTTCTTTTCTCATTCTTGTCATTTAATTTGTTACTTTGATATTAATGTTTTTTTCTGATTGATCCTTGATTAATAACGTGAGTTCTTTTTAATTTATTTATTTATATTTTATCTCTGCTTGACTATTTCTACTTTCAATTGATTGGCTATTACTGATTGAATTTCTCTTTTTTAATCTCTTGACACTTCTAAATATGTTCTAGGTCATTAATAGGTGACAAAGTAAGTGAATTACATTTCATTTACAATCAATCTGTCAAATCTGATCTTGAACTATCAATCTCAAGAGATAATCTTTGTGAACCAGTCTGTCATCCAAGTCAAATTCTGAACAATCAATCCCAAGAGCCGTTTATCTTTCTTACAAGTCATTGTATTGGTCGAGTCCTGTTCTAAACAATTAATCCCAACAGTCGCCCTTCATCTTTCTTATAAATTCTATTTGTCAAGTCGTATTCTGAACAATTGATCACAGGAGTCTCTCTTCATCTTTTTTGCAAATCAATCTATTGGTCAAGTCCTCCTCTAACCGATCGATCCCAAGAGTCCCTCAAATCCTCTCTCTTTATTCGATCTTCATATTCAAACTTTTCATTGCCGTTATTTCAACCAATTCAATTTCAAATCATCACTAATATCTTCCTGTTCAACCATCAAGGCTGTCAAAAACCGTAAGCTCATTCAAAACATATATGCAATATATTTTCCCTTCCCCAGAAGTGTTTGGAAGGATGTAATGTCCATTCAATCTCCCACGTTGGAAGTGTTGAGCAAGTGCTGCATTCCCTCAAGCTCACAACTGTTGTTGTGAGCGTAACCTAGGGATATTTTACTGTGTTCAACACTTCTTTTGAAAAATATTGAATGCATGTTGCATTCTTTCATGCATGGCCTCTTGCCTCAATCTTCAAAACTATTGGACCTTTCATCAAAACCTGGTCATCTCCTCAATTGTGTTTATATAACTATGGTTCCGCTGCACGCGGTATTCATATAGATGGGGTTTTGCTAGATGCCAGGTTTTCTTTGGAGGGCTTGACGGTTTTGAAGGATGGATCTTTGTTTTGTGATTGTCTGAAGAGCTTTGACTGATTGAATTTGATTGAATTTCTTTTGATTGATAGGTGATTTTGGTATGACCAAGCAAAAACCCAAATACCGGGCCAAATCAACCCAGCTTAAGCGTTCAAAGGATCATAAGGATCGATTGATTGCTAAAAGTGTGGAGAAAGAAACCCAACTCCCCACTCCATCACCTGACCCTCCGACTGTTGCGTGCTATACAATCAACAACTAGCAACCGGGCTCGTATGCGCAAAGAGTTTAAAGAGAAAGTCAAGAAGAAGTTTGGTCTACCTGACAATGTCACTTTTATTCATCAAGCCAACCATGCTAAAAATAAACTCCTCACTTTAACAACAGGAACTGCTGCAATCCTCAATCTGAACAACACTAAATTGATTGCAGTCATCCGCTTCAATACTCAACAATATATTCAATCCAATGGTAAAAAAGTACAAACTGAAAATAGTGAGCAACTGTTCAAACAGTTTGGACAATCTATTTCAACCCTTTATAACCATGGAATAGCAAGAAGCCAAATCACAACCAATGGACCAACAGTTGCACTTGGGAAAAGAAAATGAGGGGATATGTTTGCAATTGGGATGAGAGCTGGATATTGGAAGGGTGTCTTTGAAGGTAAGTATCTCTGTATGTTTATGTGGTTTCCATCTGAAAATTTGAGAAATATCTAGGTCCTTATGCACTCAGTTGCCAGACTGCTCTCTTGATCCATTCCATGGAAAAGGACCTCAGACAACAACGGAACCTGCCGTACATACAACATTTCCTGGCTGGCCGATTTTCATCTCTTTCCTTTGAAGCTTTGCAATCAAATTACGAAATCTGTGCTAAGCTCGGCCTCTCATGGGCATCACATCGATTCTTCAACTCACCCAACAGACAAGCTTTTGGTGGAAACTTCGTAATGACTCGTGATGAATGGTATTACAAGATTCATAAGGATTGTGATGCTACAGGTTATTCATATAGATTGTTTGGCTTGATTAAACGTGGGACTGGAAAGCTTTACAGGTGTGGTAGCAAATCAAGACATGGATATGTTAAGGAAGGTCATTTCGCTTTCCCTCAATATAATATTGAAGTCAGCTTTGAAGATGGTGATGGAGTGGTGGAGATGGTCTGGGCGACGGACATGGAGCACCAGACAACTGAATCAACCACTCATGGTGCAAAAGGTGACCGTGTTAACCCTCGACAATCAAAAATCACCCAATTTGGTTCATCGTGTCAAGTTTCAAAGTCAATTGTCCAACGCATTAATTTAATTCTTAATAAAAGAAGTGCTATGGGTGAGGAAGAATGGGTGGAATACTGTCAGCCCTGAGTACTAAACCAGCGTACCAATGGGCAACAAATATAATAAAAAACCTTAAAAACAACAATTACAACTCAAGGCTCAGTTTCAAGAGTCAAGTTACATATGATTTGGCATATGTAACATGTGCAAAACTTGCATCAAAGAGTGTGTACGTACACAACTTTCATGTGAACCAAAGCTACATATATTTCACAGATGTAGCATTTATGTAACAAGTGAAATATACTTATAACCCAATAGTAACTGTGTTACTGTAATTAACCTAACCTTAGAACCACAATTTGTGCGCACTTGTAGTCCAAAGATTCCCAGGGTTCAGACTATATAAACCCTGAAGATCCAACCAGTTTTGAATCATCACATTATTATTCAACAACCATTACAAATTGCTCACTTCATCTTCCTAGAACTTTTAAACTTTGTTTAACATCTACAAACTTTAAAAGCTTGATTCTACAAACCTTGAAACCTCAACCTTGTGTCTTGTTGACTTGATTGTGTGCGCATCAACCCTTGTTTCAGTCTGATTAAATTCCTTAATCAGTAGTTTTTGTAATATCCATATGGTGGAAATACGTAGAAGGAAGTAGTCCTTGAGTGCTGCTTATATCAGATATGGGATTCATCTGATATAAGAAACTCTTAATCTACGGGGAAATCTCTATTAATCAGAGTGTAAAGTTCCCGGTGTTATGAAAGACTTTAACACCACCTTCTTTGACCTTTCTTTGAATAAGAAGAGGATCAAATTAGGATTGAGAACTGCGCGTCAATTGCTCTTATTTTTAATTATTGCAAGGACAATAATTAACCCAAAATCCCTGGGCTAAATCCTTTGTTTAAAGGTCAACTAACTGGAGTCTTTACTTGTTTATTCCAAGTAAAGCTCCTACGCCCATGTCTTTACCCGCTCAAACTCGTGGATACTAATCCCCACAAGTCTAGTAGAGGTTTGTTTAAACCTCTATCCTCTTTTTTATTGAATCTACTAGCCCAACAGACGCTAGTAGGCTCACATTTGGGGGCCTCATCCGGGTTTTCAGAACCTTTTGATTAATTTTTTGGGCATGTTATAGCTCAATCTCATTTGAAAGGTTAAAAATAAGCCAATATATATATATATATATCATTTCATTATTTGATTTTGTTTATCAACCTTTAAAATCAAAAACTGAGGAAAGCTCAGCATTTTTGATTTTAGGATAATACCCTGGAGGAAAGAAAGAAATTCTTTGCCCCCCTCAATTTCACATTTTTTTTATTTTTTTCTATCTTTTGTGAAAGAGGATCAATAGTTGATCCATATACAAACTTATCACATATAATTTAACAGTGAATTGTCTCTGTAATTCTTTTAATTGTGGTGTGTAACAAGCCAAACACGTGGCTTTGGTTACAACTACACATATATTACATTAGGTGACTGTGTACAGTCACTGCACCTAGTAGCCGTACAGAAGCCCCGTGCATGGTCCGACAGCCACAGCGGTGCTGTAATACCCTTTGAACTTCGAAATTCCAAAATTCAAAGTTTTGATCTCAGCAACCACTGGACACCCTTTCACCCTTGCCTCGGAGTCATTGTCGGAGTTGAGTGGCCCACGTGTTGTGTGCTTCACGCTACAAACACAGGGCCATTTGTCCCGCAGTTGACAATTCAATCATATTGACTAAAGCCAAATCAAAGCCGCCGGGACTATAACCAAAGCAAAGTAACCTGCAAAGAATGAAAAAGACCAATCAGTACGAGTTGATACTTAGATTCACAAGTCTATAACTAAATTCTTCAGAAAACTAATTGATTTATTGGGTTGAATTACCTTTTTCTTTTGAATAGGTTGATACGTTCTAATTGTAGTCGGATCTGCTACAGAAGAAAGCTTCATCAAACAAGACAATCACTACTTACCAATTGATCATACCAGATCAACAGCGAGTTGTTTTTAATTTCTTATCTTGAGCATCAATTTAGTCTTCCTAGCACCAGTGTAATTGTTTCAGATAAATAACCAATAGTTGTTATTTATTATCTAAATTTTTATTTTCTTTTGTTCATTGATAATTGATTAGACCACGTCACCGCGATCTTATTTTTGAAACCTTCCCATTCAATTCAGATTGTACAGAAGCTATTACTTGCATTATCGATCGGAGAATCTGCTTAACGGTTCTATTGCTGAAAAACATTTCAGTTAGTTTTTTTTATCTATCTATTCCTTTTGATGAAGAATCATCAATAACAAAACTAATAGAGATTTTTGATTGATTTGTCTTGGTTGTAATACCTTTTGCTTTTATCCTTGCGAATTGAAATAGATTTCGCTAAATCCATTTTCAAGAGGAGCACCGTTCAATCGAATCTATCCTGTGATCCTCAAAGTAAGTGAGATCATAAGATTCCTCCATATTATCAATTCACCATTGAAGATCAGAAATTGAACACTTATATTCATTTCTGTCTCTGTTTTGATTCTGTCTACTTCTCGGTTTTTTTTCTTTGATAGTAGTGAATATAGAGGATCTCTACGACAATCTGCCATGTCTCAGTGAGTCAAATCTTGAAGACTATCTCAACCAAGCTCAACACAAACTTTCAATTGCGACCAACTTCAAGCTCACCAGCAGCTCAGTCCCTAACACACCATCCTCCTGATCAGCGTCACCTGACGATACACCTCAACCTCAACGTTTTCAAACCGCAGATCAGTTTGATTTTGAAAGACCTAACAGCCCAACCAAAAGCGTTTTTGACTTTGTTTTAGAGTGAAGTCCTCTGAAGGAGAGAACTACAGATCAGTTCACATTTACTACTGAAAGGTTTGAAAGTGAGCTAACACTTTTTGTCTATTTGAATCAAAATCTCTTTGATCATTTAAGACTATACAAGAGGCTAACATTGTTTGATATTGATATCTCTTCCTTGATAATATCAACTACAGATCAAAGTCAGAGTGAGTATCTGATTCCCTTGATCATTTTTTTTGAGAAGAAGAATTAAAAAGATTTTTTTTCTCTCTCTCTTTTCTTTCTTATTCAATATCTTCGGGTATTCAAATGGCTGATTGGAATCCACCACCCCACCCTCGTAGTCAAACCAAGCCAAACCGTTATGGCAACCTCCAAACTACCAGCACCAGCAGGCCCGGGTCCGATGCTAGAGGATCAAGAGGGGTCTCCAGGGCTGGATCAACAGCCAGCAAAAAGCATGGCACAGGTGAAGGCAGAGGTAAGTTGCTCATCAAGACTGACATTTCTAAAAAGAAAAGTACTGACCCTTCCCTGGATACAGGAGCTGGCCGAGTACAACTACCTCTGGCAGGATCTTCGGACTCAGTATCTCAAGTGGGAGAGAGGAAGGACCATGGTAAGCGACGAGAACAAGAGGAAGATGCTCCTCAAGCAATCGGTCTTGGAAGGTTGGAAAGCCAGGAAGGCTTTGGAGAAGGATCACGAGGTGAGCGAGGAGGACTTCTTTCAGCAGATTAAGGGTTGGATGGTCAACGGGACCATCAAGTGGAACCCCTGCGAGATGTCAATCCACATCTTCGCTCCGAGAGCGGCCAAACAGGAAGTTCAGCAGCTGAAGATGGCCACTCACCAGCCGTTGACTTCCCATCAGAACTCACACCAAAACCGTTCAGCTCAGCCTTACAACAACAGCCAAGCGAACTCAAGCCAGCTGGACTTTCAAGCTTACTACGGCGCTCCAGTGGAAGCAGGCAGGGCATTGGTGCCGACTTCTCATTCTCATTCATTGAAAAAGTTCAGAAAACGAGGAGGTCGGGGGAGAAGGAACTAACCTTGCTTAGTACTCAAGACAGGATGATTTTATGTAAGTTCTCTGAAATCACTCAAGTGAGTTTATTCTGCCAATGATGACTGAAGTAACTAACTATCTTGGTCATTTTGAACAACAGATGAATGTTTCTCAAGACTTTAATTGTTTGTTTCAGGAATTTTTAAATGTTTTCAATGGTAACTTAGAAGTTTTAGATAGAAATCTTAGAGATTTTCATTCAGATTCCAATTCAAGATTTTCAGACGTCTTAAAGAAGGAAACACTTCTTGTAGAAGTTATTCATGCTCAATACAAAGAACTTTATAGGATTGTCAAACAAGATAATAAAGATGTTTCTAGTTTAGATAAAAAATTGTTTCTTTTTTAAATCATTTCCCTTCAGAATCTTTGAATCAATTTTTAGAAAAAGATTCTACTTCTGTAGTATCTTTGAATGACATAAATGAAAATCTTGTTGATTTTAAAAATTCTTTGAATGAGTTTTGTGAGAACCGTGAGAGTGAGAAACCAAGTGTGGTCCAGAAAGATCTAGTTCTGACCACACTTATTGAAAATCTTCACGAAAAATTGATTCAAAAACTGGAAAACAAACTTTATCAGAATAGTAGTTCAAGTAATGAAATCAATAAATTCCTCCAGGACCAAACCCTTGCAGTTGAAAATGAAAAAATTCAACGTAGTAATTTTCAAGATTTTCTCATTAAGAGTGTAGAAGAAATTAAAGAAAATCACACACAGTTTGAAAATTCTACTAGTAGTAAATTAGAAGAATTGAAAATATGTTGCTGAAGCTGACAAATGACAACCAGCGAGACATAGAACATGTTCAGGAACCAGTACAAAGCAGTACTTTACCTAGGAACAGAGTTGGGTCAATGGTGAGAAACTTTGAAGATATTAGCCAAACTCCGATGCAAGGCAGTTCAACTCGAAATGTCAGAAGTGTACCTCCTCACCTTGACAGGCAGGATAATTGACGAAGGTTCAGAGCGGAAACTACCCCTAACCTTGGAAACAATCCCTTCTTTCCCCAAAATGTAGGTCAAAGCACTATGTTGCAACCGGACAGTTCAATGGTAGATTTCGAAACAACCACGGAACTGTTCTGTCAAGCATCAATCAAAAAAGAACTCAGGAAAGAATAACCTGATGTCAAGGATTATCCCACGTTCAGCGGTGGAGGTGAGTACAATCACCAAGAGTTCATTGATTGGGTTGACGCAGTCCCAGTGCGCCTACAAATGCCAGATATCTTGATCACATCAAAGTTATTGATTGTATTTACTGGGGTGGCCCGTCAATGGGTTATGGACGTCGTGAAAGAAGATGGCGCGCATAATAAGACCTGGGAAGAATGGAAAGACACTATTCAAACCAGGTTTGGTAATTCTCAATGGAGATCTTCAATGGAAAGATTGTTCATGAGAGATAAATTCAAGCCAGAAATCCATTCTGATTGTGTCAAATGGGCTATGAGACAGCAACAGAGGTTTAGATTATTCAGACCGCATGCAAACTCCTCTGAAGTAGCTGAAAAAGTACTTTGGCAGCTGCCCAGCACAATCAGAATCCCAGTTCAAAATAGGATTGGTCCAGATAGCAACTGGACAGATTTCATTTTAGCTTTTGAAGATCTTGCAAAACGTTTGACACCTGTTAGACGGACACAGACATAGAAGTCGAACTTGCAGCCAAAAACTCATGAAAGAGAACAACAAGTGAGTAGCACAAAAGCTCAACCTTCTGCTTCTGAGGTGAGAGTCAGTAGATCCTGCAACAACTGCGGTAGCACAGATCCTTAACATGTTTGGAGAACGTGTAAAGGAAAGGGCAAAGCTATCAATGCAGTTGAAGCAGATGAAGAAGACCAAGCTTACGATGACGAAGAAGCAGGCGCTCCAATGGAATTTGTAGAATACGCTGGTAGTATAGCTGATTCAGAGTCACGGCACTCAGCTGACCTGAATGTGGCAGCAATTGAAAGTACTTTTGATGGTGAAGTTGACATATCACGAGTCCAAGCTGAAGCAGAGATGCTAATTATTACAACTATGGAAGAAAGTAATAAACAAATCTCAGACGCCAAACTGAGCAGGTGTAAACCAGCTTCAGGCAAAGCACATACAATTGGATTTCACAGTTTGACTCGAGTCATTGTGAATGGTCAAGATGCAGAATTGTTACTTGACAGTGGAGCATCTTGTTCTGTGGTGGGGAACCACTACTTAAACAACCTGGTCCCGGACTGGATATTGAAGTTAATGCCTTGCAATAACAACATGAAATTTTCTGGTTGTAGTGGGAGTTTTTTTCCACTAGGAATTATAAAACTAGAAGTTTTATTTTCTCATAAACAAGGAGGCATTCGAATAGAAGCTGAATTTGTGGTTATGGAAAATTCCCACACTAAGTATTTCATACTGGGAGATGAACACTTGTCCATGTACGGAATTGATATCTTTCATAGCAAAGACAAATTTTTTACATTTGGTAATGATGTAAAGAAAAAGAAGTTTGGTTTACCACTTCAAAGACCAATTCTTTCAGGTTTACAAGTCAAGAAAGAGAAAATCAATGAACTTGATAATGAACAACCTGAAGTAGAGAAAATGTTGTGTGAGAAGAAAGATGATTTGATGCCTAAAATCAATGAAGCAAAATTTAGTCCCAAACTTTCAAAAGATGAAAAGGATAAATTTGTTAACCTTATTCTCCAATACAAAGATGAGTATGGATTGGGTGTAAAAGAATTAGGTACCATTGAAAAGCATCAAGTAAGCATCAAACTTACAATTGAAAAACCTTACCCTCCTATATTGAGGAAAGCTGCCTATCCGTCTAGTCCTAGAAATCGGGTAGAAATTGAAAAACACATAGACGAACTTCTTAGACTAGGTGTAATAAGGAAAGTAGGGAGTTCTGAAGAAGTTGATGTGACCACACCAATCATCATAGCCTGGCATAACGGCAAATCACGCTTATGCGGAGACTTTCGAGCTCTAAACACGTACACAGAGCCTGATAGATATCCTTTACCCAGAACTGAACATGTCTTGCTTAATTTAGGAAAAGCAAAGATCATCACACTCATGGATGCATTGAAAGGTTTCCACCAAATGATAGTAGAACTTGCAAGTAGAAAATCATAAAACTAAAGGCACGACCGTGTTTCTCGGCGAAACCAGATTAAACCCCTTAAGGGTTTACGTATCCCCTTATCCCCGTAAGCCCCTGATACCCAAAAACCCACCCTCTGACTTCTGCACATTAAGCTTCCAAACTCCCTCTCCATACTATTGACATTCGACATTCAATGTGTTACTTCTTCTAACCCTCTGTAGGACTATCAACCAATTCCTGAACCACAAGATAACCATATGCTAAACTTGAACTGACAGAACCATTAACTACCCGATTCAAACTACCGAGTATAGTTGCGCTACAACACCACCGTGGACAGTCTTTATGACCATGTAGCTCTTTCAAACTCTCTCTCCATGCGTTTGACATTCAAAACTGAAATCGTTACTTCCTCTACCCCTCCGTAGATTTATCGACCGACGCCTCAATCCACAAGACAACGGCTACTAAACCTGAGCAGATACAAACATCAACTACCCGATTTGGACTTCCCAGCATGTCGTTGCGACACAACATCAGCGCGGACAGCTTTTGTGACCAAATTTGTTGTCACTCCGGTGCGGGAATTCTCAAATCTTTCCAAGGCATCTTTAATATCACGCCTCAACTTCGTACGTTAACAAAACCTCATGAACTCCACTTGCTACCTTAATACCAAACCGACGATTCACTTTTCCACACGTTTGTTTGTCTCCTCAGTTTTATCTTGACCCACCGATGCTTTCAGCTCTTGCGGCCTGGCCTTGATCTAACGTTTGGATAACTATCCTATGCTAAGTCTACAGTAGTGTTGGTATCAAATTCACATTCCACCCCAACACGTCAGTGTTTTTCAACAGCTCTACGGTTCTTGTAAGTTCGGTTACTGAACGTCTGATTACAACCTCCATTCCGAACCTTTTTCAATTATTCCACTTTTTGGGCTCAGAAACCTGCACACCGCGCTGACTCGCTGCAACATTCCACCAACGATCGCTTCCAATAAATACCTGCCTGTTCCAATCTTATATTGGTCCAGAGTCTTTATCGGGTGTTACGGTTTTGATTTCCTTTTGAAATTTCATCCATCTTTATCTTCTAAGTTTACACTGCTAGATTTACAGTGATTTGTGCCCCTGATAACCAATACGTAAGACGCATCCCGCTTGGCGCTCACCAGCTTACATTGTGTTTGATGCAATTATATCCTTTACTGACGATATCTTTTGATCAATCACAGCATTTCAACCTACCCAGTTCAAGCTCCGATGGCATCTGGTCAAAAGGACCTTCCAGTTGAAATAGTCAAAATCATCCTCAGCAAAGTGATTCTCCAAATCCCATTAGTACCCTCCGACACGAACGATAGTGCTGACACTCCATCACTTTGGCACGATTACGTCACCCGCGTTCTCCAATGGCGTTTACTTGGACGACCCTGGAGTGATGCTATCATACGCCTTCTATTTCAAAATCTACGTTTGACTCGCGATCCTATGATCAAGAGCCTCATGAACATGTGGACAGAAAAGTTCATAACACCAGGCTTCCCCCAGCTTTGACATCTTTATCTCGACGGGATTTGGTACACCATGCCGTCTACTAAGTCGGTTCGGGGCGTGGTCTCAACATGCTCTCCGTACCCTTACGCCTGCTCGGTCCTGCCAGAAAGTGCTGCATCAATCATCAGATTGTGCGCTACATCTTTACATCACTTGAAGTTACGTTTTGTCGACATTGTCGGATTTTCACCGGTCCTTTCAAGCGCGATCCAGAACGTGCCACACCTTCAAACTCTTGCAATTCAAGGTTCTCAGTCTTCGGACAAAGCGCATGATTTCCAATCTTTGAAGAGCCTTTTGGAAGGCATGATTTCACTCGAATCTCTGTCCATCAGATTTGCGGTTTTGCCATCAATGCGATTACGTCCCGGTTCACTTCCAAACCTAGCTCATTTCTACATATCCTGCCACCGTAAAAACCGTCGCGCGGCCATTGACATATGTCGTAGAAACGAAAGACCAATCAGCTGCCTTGAAATGTTTCCACCGAGTAACCCGGACCCAACAGCTCCTATTGCTTTGGGTGTAACCACCACGCTTAAATCACTTTTCATCATTTCTATCCCGGACCGCGTCCCGCACGGAATTCGCAACCACATCTTTCCTGGACTCAAAGTCCTGCGAAGCGAGTACTGTCATTCGACAGAACAAAATCTGAGGTGGCTAAGTTGGCAAATGCTCAATACCGTTAAAATCTTTATCACTACATACCGGTCGGGCAACATATACTGGCGCAGTAGGTTGAATTCTAACGCCCTGCACACATTTGCTAAACCTCCTAAGTTAAAACACATAGTCTTCATAGTTTCTTGTGGCGAGGAAACAGAGAAATCGTCTCTGGCAAATGCTTTTAACGGGATTGGAATCCAATGCCATTTTATGGGGCCAATGAATCGGGCTGAAATTGCAGTACGTGCCAATCATTTTTTCTAACATAGAATATTTCCCAAAGTAACATTGTGGACCATTTCAGGAACTACCAAACCGATTTGAGGATTAACGTAGACCGGTGATTTATTCCGGCCACATACCAATATTTGCCTGTCTCCTGATTTGTTTCTTCCTCCAGACCCTTTTCAATTTCATAATGCGCTCCCACAGCACTACATCATCGGCACCATCTCTATTGAATATGCATGATCAGTCTCTATATCACTAAGAGAGCCTGTCATAACATTTCACCTTGGAAACAATTCAAATCACATTATGACGCATTGTTTACACTCAGTTTATATGTGCGCACCTACGCCTCGATTCGTACTTCTTTCATGTTAATCCGCACACAATGTGGTCCTGATGCACAGCCGCCCAATTTTGAAAAATATTTGTACATGGTTTCTATTGCATAATGTCAAACATTTGATTTATTGTCCCCAACGCGGAACATTTTCAAATCTAACTCTGAATTCGGTTACCACCACACTTCTTGATCTGAAATTCATCAATTGTTTCGATTTCAACTCGGGTTTAACACCCACTGATCTGCCACCTTGCATGTCACGGGGATTACACAAACATTAGGAATTGGAAATTGAAATACAATTTTGAAATTGGACAATTCATCCTCAACTCTCGCCCGGTTCTTATTTGTGGTCATACCCAGGGACCTCCCCGGTACTCCCTTGACACAAAGCTCGCAATGGCATATCACGCTCCGCATTACCCGACAAGGAAAATACATACCTTGGGTCACGCTTTGACCCCGAATACCCGAATAAGGGTTGGACCAGGGAGATCATGTGCGAATTTCAATTTGATTCGATATTGCATGTCACAAATTAGAAAATGGCTGAGAACTACGGTGAGCGATCCACTGTGAAGTGACTCATTTCAACAAAATCTTAAAACAGGGTCTGTTTTTAAATGAACTGAGTGTGTCTCACCGCTTATTTTTCTCAGCAGACACATTCCGCGATTTTCTCTTTATTAGCCTCTATGTTGTGAACCTCTCTACCCACCGCTTAGAACGACTTCTGCGAGCTGCGTCCCATACCATGGTGTCTCCCACTTTCACACAGCAATTGACATATTATTGTTTGCGAAGATCATTTACCCATCCTTCCACTGCAAGGAACTATCATCCTCCGATAAGTGCCTTATACCATGTCCTCGGCTACCGGAACGACCTCGCACCGGGCATGGCGAACTCGGTATCGAGGTTGAAACAAGAGAACACTATTATTTCAATGTAAGTTTATGTCAATATTCAATTGGTGTTTTCCTGCTCGCCATAAACTAATATTGCTTTATGATCAGGAATCTTGTTTGCAACCTGGGCCAGACAGCAAATTGATACTCATACACTGTAGAGTGTTAAGAAATCACATACGAAATTAAATTTGTCTTGAGAACTACAAAGGTGCATTCTCTGTGTCATTTCCACATATTTACACGGCCACAATTGCGAGATGCGAATTCTAGAGTAACGAGTCAAAACCGAGCTGAGATTTTCAAATGCTTCACCTCGCAACGCTCTCTTTTCAATCATAGTGACTGACGACCCTATATATACCTCGAATCTCTTCCTAGAATAAATCGAGTACATTTGGTCAGCTTTAGACTAGAACTTGGCACCTACGAAATATTGTCCCCACGTTTTACAAGCCAATAATAAAAGTTGTCTCCCACCTAAGGGTCTTTTCGGTCAAATCGTACTCGATATTCTGTACAATTTGTATCAGCTTCCTTTCACTTCCACATGAAACGTCTCTGTGTGGCTACAACTGACCTATTCCGTAATCTCTTCATTTTCCTTAAAACGACATCTCCTCGCAGACCGCAGATGGCCAAAGATGATTTTAACAAGCCAACGGGACATGGAGTATATTTCTCCGGAAATTTTGAAATCGAAGCCAAAGTAAGTGCAGTCCAACTTTGGTGTATAGACAGCTTTGTATACGCAATGACATGTATCTCTTACAAAACAGGTCCCTTCAGAACTTGGACACAAATCGGGTTACCGCAGCTACGTTGTGTTTGTCAACTGCGGAGGAGCTGACCGCGACAAAGAAACTCGATACGAAATTAGGGCAATTGGTTACAGTTCACCTTCTCTCGCACTCGACGACAAAAAGATCTACTTCCTCCGAGGTCTTTTCTTTCCTACCAACACCGTCGAAACTGAGAATGATTCTTTGTACTTCGAAGGATCTGACCATGCACTTATTGGACCAGCCGAGGAGTTCAAAGGTGAAGTTATTAACACTGTGGGTGTCACGGGTCTCGGCATTGTAAGCAAACTCGGATACATGGTTGAAGAATGTTGCAAGACTCTACGTGACAAAAATGAGACGGAGGACCCCAAAACAATGGTTGTGACTGTGAAACATACTGACTATCACCCAACCGTTAGTACCCTGTTTCCCAAATCTCCAAATCCTTTCTTGCAAAAGTAACCCACATGGTTCTTTAAAGATTAAACCTGCACCAACGTTTTACGTTGAGTACCGGGTGCGACCTTACAAATACCTTTCGGGAATTCCTCGAATTCTCAAATTAGGGCGTGAAGCTCTGTTCCACGGGTACATTACAGACTTTAACAAAGAAACTCGTTGTTACATTGTCATTGTACGTTGCCAGATCTTTCTTTGATTTTACCATGTTAATGAAACTCTAATAACAGGCAAACCGAGTCTCCACTACTTGTGGCCACCGCGACACACGCGAATTTGAAGAAAAAACAGTAAAAGAGGAGGCCAGTGCCGATGGTTCCGGTCGTCCGAAACCCAAGAAGTAAGCATTTTCTCGGATTCTTACCAGCTGTGAAATCCATCGTCCTCATGTGAATCCACTTTAGATTTGCCCCAAGACCAGTCACGGCCCCCTTTAAATCACCGGTCATTGCGCGAAACTCTATGACTAGCAAACAAGCTCAACCTGCTGATTGTCCTATTGCTGAGGAGTCGGGCTCGGAAAGTGAATCAGAAGAACCACTCAGCACAATGCCCGCCACCAAAAAACGGGCCACTACCTCAACGCCTAAGAAAAGGGCCCGAGCTCGTCCGGCACGCAGAACTTCGAGCAGCACAACCCTTGACTTGACCACGTAAATGTGGTGGTTTTGCATCACAGTACCTGAGTATGTGTGGTCACGTGCACCAAGTGTAATGCCAACACCCAATTCAATCACTATAATATGAATTCTTAGCTTTACTCCCCCATATCATAGTTTTGAGATAATCTCTAAAACGTGTGCTAAATCTATGCCCAAACTTTGTACTCGACTTTCCAATTGTCTCTCATTTTAATCAAAACACGTAACGTATTAGTACACCCATATTTTAGATTCTAGCTGTATCACAGATTTGGGTAACATCTTTATCGGCACATTTTATACTGAACTTGAATGTGGATCATACTAGAATAACTTTTAAATTTTGTCTGCTGTACAATTTAAAATAGGTTGTGCAAGTGTTTTCAATTGACACTTTACAAAGGCCCAAAAATCCACCTTATGCCCTTGACCTGCAACGGAAGCTGCACATTGCTCGCAAAATACTTGCGGTCAATGAACAATATTCGTCCACCCAAGGCATGGCCTTTCGCGACTTCCTAATATCTGGAATCACTTTACCAAACTTCTATATTGGCAAACAGTTTGAGACCATTCCCCAAGAACTGCTTGGCCTCAGGACTGGCCCGAACCGAGGTTATGTTAAACAAATCAAATACTTGCAAAACATTGAAGTCTATTACTTTAAGTAGTCAACTTGGAAAGCGGAGAACCAATCCAGGCCCTACAAACCTGTATTCAAACCTTTATACATATCGAGCTCGATCGAGAGCGAATGGATGTGAGCCCGGGTTCTTAAGTTTGAACCTGTGAAACGGGTCGGGCTTGGTTCCGCGGGGGCATAAATTTTCCAAACTCCCATTGAAACTTTTGCCTTGACCTACGCCCAAAACTTTAACCTCGAAAACGAACAGTGTCCCGCTTGAATTTATATCATTCGCTTATCTTCGACGTCTAGATTGGCCTTCTTCTATCAATATCGAAAGCATCACATTCAGAATTAAACACCTGGTATGCAACGTTCGTTTTGTCATCAAATAACATAATGTTGTCTTTTATCGTTGAATTGATACTTGGAATTTGGGGTCTTGAGCACCAAGGCATCAAATCTTTCTTTCTCTCATATACTACACTAATACAAATCATATTGAATAATCCGATTTTGCCTTTCTTTGAAACCAGGTACCGTTTTTCTCTCGAGACCACCAAGTTGCTAAATCAAATCACTTTCCAAGTAAGTACCGTTCATGTTTATTGTTGTCAATTTTTCGATTTTGATCCTTCGATACATCATATGTTCAGTACCTGTGGTTTTGGCATTGTGACCATACGAGATAACAGGATCCTCTTTCCAAAGGTGGGATGGAACCGTAGTCTTGAAAGTCACAATGTTTGATTCTCTCAATATTTGCGTTTTCTTTATTTCATTTGCGACAAATCTCTTTGACGTCTGCTTTCCTCTTCTTCAATCATCATACCTTAGTGCTGACATAACGTATTTCTTTGTTTTGTAAAATCAGTGCAAGTCTCGGCGACTCAAGTAATTGATAATGCGTAAGTTTTACATTCAGCATGCGCTCTTGAACAACATGACAAGTATTGGCATTCAATCTGAAATTGAATCGGAACTATCCAATACCCTGCTTTGACATCTCCACTACAGAATTGAGAATCGAACGAACATAAAATCCGAACAAAGCCGCTCCACCAGCAGTCAAAACTACAACATAAAACAAGATAAAATCAGGGGCAAACTCCGAGCTAAACTCAAAGCTAAAGTCGAACTCGGCAACCATCCTAACCGCAATGACTTGCGAGAAGTGGAGTTTGATTCGTTGCGCGCCGAACTCAGTCAACGCTTTGGTATACCAAAGGACTCGCGTTTGTACTTCCTGAAGAAACATGACCTCAAATCTCTGCCCACGAAACATCGTCTAAGGATCAGCTTTGGCAATTCCGTTCTACTTGACGCGGACACTTGGAAAGTTCTCCAGGTCAATCGCTTTATCACTTTCGCGGACATGGAGAAGGAAAAACGAGAGGACATGGATTTTGTCATTCAAACGTTGTATCAACATACATTGGCACAAGGGAAAGTAGAAATTAACGGTTCAGTTCGGGGTTTGATTGATTGGGGGGAAATGAGAATGGCTGGATTCAGACCTGGATCTGATAAGGGTCGTAAAATGGGTTAAGTTCATTGACTAAATGTATCAATAGTATAGCCCAAGAGCAAAGCAATGTTAACATTTGGTATGTTACTTTCTCAGGGGTGACTGCTCTAAACGCAAAAACTGGAAAGAGTGAAGAATTAATCTTCGAAGATCAAGAAAGAATGCTTGATCTAGCTCTGATCAATGAAACGCTAGCTGAATGGATGTCGTCACTCTGCATGCACGCGTTCAAATCAAACCAAAACTTAGCTATAAAGTATGAGATTCCCTTGTTTTCGGATGAAGAATGGTCAAAGTCGCCAAATGCCAACATATTTGCATCAAGTGTAGTCGTCACACGTGACGGATTCAACAATAACCCACATTTTGATCGTGATGTCACCGCTTACACATATGCTATTTTCGCTCGAATTGAACGTGCTACAGGAAAACTTCACCGAGTCGAGACCTCAGACTATCTAGGAGACACTACTGGAACTTATTTCATTCTTGACGAGTATCACGTGGAATTAGCACTTGATCTTTGCGACGGCGTGATCGAAAGCATATGGGCATCGGATGACATCCACCACACCTCACCCTCAACTACTTACGATGAAGGCTGTATCTCAATTGCTCCGAAAAATTCACCCATTACCCGCTTTGGATGTTCACTGCAGATTAACGAAGCCTTGCTCAATCGGATTGAGGGGCTACTCTTGATGAGGGAAGGGAAAACAACTCAAGAATGGGAATTGTACAAACAAAAAGTAGTGAAATGTTATCGGCAAGAAATTGATTTCAAGCTAAAAAGACTTTGATATCATGTTTTACAGATTCAAGGGTTGCACGATTGTTAAATATGATTTGTTTCCTCTAAAGTGTTGTAGCGTGCTCTGAACACACAGTTCCAGAAAACATTAACAGTCTCATATTCGCTTTTTTTTGTTCCATGAACATGAATCAGAAACTAGAAGTCAACAAATGGTAATTTTTTAGAAAAAAAGAATCGAGATTGAAAACCAATTGGTAACCTGGAGGACGCCCAGATGGCATCGACTTTTTAATTTACTTTTTTACTCTGTGCCGAATTGCTATGAACTATGAAGAGCCAAAAAACAAATCAAATCAGAAAAACAGAATTTGACTGGTTGCGACAACAACAACTTGAACTTGTCATTGAACCCGATGTGCGCACAAAGAAATAAACTCCAACTCACACAAAACGTGTCGAAGAAATCCGGATTTTGAGCAAGAAGTGTGAATCAAAGTTTACTCTTGATTTGCACGCTGCGAACAACACTGGTAGGTTCTCCAGATACCAATATAGTATACACGTGAGGAAGGCCACGTTTTTGGTACTCGAACGCAAAACACTTAACACCGTATATTGGATTGTGCTCGGTACCATGGAGGCATTGAGTATGTGGTTCAACGTTCATATCGGTCGCTGGAAAACGTGAGTTAATGGTCAGCCTCGAAGTTCGTAACACAAAATGGAGAACAACCTACAATCCACGGGTAAGATAGTTCCCGGATCACTACAGTGTGAATTGATTATGAGTTGAATGCTGAGGTCCGGAAACATGTGTTTAATGTAACATACTTTTGTCCATACACTGGCACACAACAAACACCAAGACTTTGCCACAGATGATCCGAAGTCAGCCCAAGAGAGAAAGGCATAGCCTGGTTTAAATGGATTGGCGCGCACTCGAAATAGGCCCGTCGGGAATCGAAATCGATGATACAACAGTAACACATCCACCCATGGATTTCACAATACTTAGCAACATCTAAGTGAGTCTTTTTGTAATACTCATACATGATTCGAGCGTTCTCTTCATTGATATTATGCACTTGATAGGATTCAGGAATATTTTTCTCAGATTGAGTGATTGGAAAATTGAAAACGACCATTATGCAGGAAAACGGTGGGGATATGGAAGGTTGTGAAGATTTTGATATGAATTGTTAGTTGGATGATCGATTGTTTTACGAACAGAGGTAGAGACTCTGGGCAACAATAGCAGAGACTTATATAGAATTTGAAAGGCCTCGAATTCTTGACAGATATTTGATTCCAACCCGCAAGATAAAATTATCGCCGATGAACCATCCAAATGATAAATTGGTAATGAAGTTCAAAATGACAGTATAAAATCAATTTCAACATAAATCTGGTCAACCAACCCGATAACACTGACGACACCCGGGAAATAACCATACAAAGCCAACCGAAGCGAGGTCTGAACGGTGGATTACAATCTGAAAATCCTTCTTTTCATACTCACCGTACAACCTGGCGAACGAGACGTCAGAGTTGTCGCTGGTAACTTTCCTATTCCATCAATACTGGGGCATATATGTCTCCTACTTTGATATTGTTACCGTTTCCGAAACCCAAATACAATCTGCATATTGTGTTCACTTGATATTGTTAAACAGATCGGACTTGGCCTGTGAAAGAAACCAGCAATCAACACTGCAAACCAAATGGCTTCCATTAAAAGGAGACGCTACTGCAAGCACATTATCGAAATCATGACTGCAAAGCTTACACTAATTCATATTCATCGATCAAATATTAACCACGGGTAACTTGGGCACAAAGTTTTGCTCGGTGGATCTAGGTATATACAGAAAAAAAAACAGACGAAAATAGCCTGTTGAAAGCGAATGAACTTGACCAAGATACTCACCGTGGATTTACAAAACCCTGAGTCATAATCGGCTTTCAGAGAATGAAACAACTCAAGCCTCACGATAGTACATTTACGATGCTGTGATATCGAAATTCGACGTTTGTGTGTTGATATAAATCTTGAGTTCAATTTGCGGCACGAGAATATGACAGGTGATTTTTAAGATACTTCATTGTGAGCTGAGCTTCACCGTTGGAACTATGTGGCTCTCGGCATTCAACACGAATCTACCCCGGAAAGTGGGTATAATTTTTTGATGGTTTTTGCAAAGAGTTCGCTTATCGATTCTTTCGTAATCCTTGTTTGTGAACAGCTCGAATGTGAAGCAAATTAATCTGAAGCGCAAAGATGGCCTTCAAATTTGTGAATTATCTTGTATAGGTTTTCACCTTGTAGCACTCTGGATCAAACCCAGAGCCAAGGAGTTCTGCTTGCGGCGTCCATAGGTGTTCGGTAGTCTCATCTCAGATAATAATCTTCGTATTGTAGCTCATTTCTTTGTCTTTGGCTCCTTCTGTTTTCGAAAACACTTAGAACAAAGTTTTGTACTACTCAAGCATTTTCTTCAAAAATAGCAATTGTGCTTCGTATTCAAGTACGTTTTCAATAGATCGAGCTTGGCCTCAATATGCTCCTAAATCATACTTATATTATTTGTTGGGTGTTGCGATCTCTTTGTCAAAATCGTTAATCCGCTCAAGGAGTCGCCGTCTTTATGCCCCGACGACGTGCGGCTCCGCGGCGGCAAAACCATGGACTTGCCGTACATGCTGAAGCTTTCGGTTCTGAGGCCAATTTACGCCACCGGTTTCGAAATGAAATACCTTTTTCTTTAGGACCTCAAACGGACCAATGCACCGGATGTCACGCTTGCAGGTGGAAAAGTGAGCAGAGGGTCAAGGACACCAATGCTCTGGCTACAACGTTTCGAAATTGTTGCAACCACAGTCAGGTAGATCTACCTTTGAGATACTTTCCGCAAGATGTCGGCGAGCAAGTCCCAGATTTCTATAAGGCCCTTTTGCGTGATAATGATGACAGTAAGTTATATTCTGGCACATATAATGTCTTTCATTGACCTCCATGTTTTAGGATCTAGAAGCTTTCGTGAAAACATTCAAAAGTATAACAATGGCCTATCTTTCACATCTCTTGGAGCCCAAATCGATGCCAGCGTCCTAGGCCAACGGGGTCATTCTATCTTCCGAATCCAAGGCCAAATGTTTCATTTGATAGGATCACTGATGCCGTTACCCGAAAATCATCCTGGATTTGCCCAACTATACATCTACGGATGCGGGGGTGAAAACGAGGCGCGTCTAAGGATTGAACGTACCAGGGTAGCACATCTAGAGGTCGAGATTATGTTGCAGCTTCAGAATTTCATGTATGACGTCAATCCTTACGCTGAGATGTACCAATCAGCGGCCGAAATCTGCAACAGTGACGGACCTGTTCGCACTCTTAGAATTAACACGCTGACAGTTCCTGGGACCGATCATCGACGATACAATAGACCCACTGCAAACGAAGTTGCCGCAATAATCGAGGGTGACAGGGAAATCGGACGTTATGGTTGTGATATTGTCCTAAGACGTCAGTCGGGCAGATTGGAGTCAATTTCCGAACTCCATATGGCTTACTTCGCCTTACGTTATCCCCTGTTGTTTCCTTACGGGTCTCATATGTGGCATGACAATTATACTAATCCCACGGAGGATGGTACTGAATCTTCTCCATAGTTGCAAAGTCAAATTGATACTGACTATTGTTAACACCGTTTAGACCCTGATGGAACCGTCACCTGCCTCAAGTGGTTCGCTTTTCTTCTTTTCAAACGGCCAACTTATTCGGTAATTCTTGCGTCAGGACGACTTTTTCAAGAGTTTGTGGTCGATATGTATGTTTGCGTAGAACACTCTCGCTTAAATTTCATTCGATTTCATCAAAGAGAACTTCGAGCCGAACTATACAGCGGAATAGTCGAAGCGTTTGGAAATGAAGTTGAGGACGAAGTTGTTGGTCGGCGAGTGGTTTTGCCTTCAACCTTTGTAGGTGGTCCACGTAATATGCAGGCTCTTTACCAAGATGCCATGAGCTTAGTTGCAGAATTTGGGCACCCCAGTCTTTTCATAACAATGACTGCGAACCCACAGTGGAGTGAAATTACTGAGGCACTGGAAGACGATCAAACGGCAGACGACCGACCCGACCTTGTAGCGCGTGCTTTCCACCTGCGTTTTCATGCGATGCTTGCCGACGTGACGAAGTGGGGGCGGCTTGGTCAATTCACAGCTTATGTTTACTATATTGAGTTTCAAAAAAGGGGATTGCCCCACGCTCACTTAATTCTATTCTTGGATCCAAGCTTTAGACCCTCAACACCCGAGATGGTCGATTGCTTAATTTCTGCACAACTACCTGATCCCAACCAAGAACCCGACCTATTTCGCCTTGTAACTCATCATATGTTACATGGACCGTGTCCCAGATACAAATTTTGGACAGGAACAAGATGCAAAATTGGATATCCAAAACCGTTTTGCGAGACAACAACATTGCCAGATAACAGGTACCCTACTTACAAACGCCCTTGCAACGGTCGCTTCTCAGTCAACGGAGGTACGAGATTTGACAACGGTAGTGTGGTACCGTATAATCGCTTCTTGCTGTTAAAATATCAATGCCATATGAATGTCGAGGTCGCGGCCAGTTTGAGAGCTGTAAAGTACTTATTTAAATACATCCTCAAGGGCCATGATCGCACGATGGCAAATGTTCAGGAAACAGATAATAGGGATGAGATACTGGCATTTTTAAACGCGCGTTTCCTCAGTGCACCTGAAGGTAAGCACCTAACTAATTACTCAAAGAAGCCTGACTCTGATTTCCTTTCTTTAGCGGTGTGGAGACTTCTCCAATACGAACTATCAGGTAGATACCCGGCGGTACAGAGGTTGAATTTGCACCTTGAGGACGCACAGACGGTTTATTACCTGGATGAGGCAGGTCTTAGGAGAGCAATGGACACCGGAAGAGCTGAGAGGACAACCTTAACCGAATTCTTCCGACTCTGTGCCGAAAACTGTAAACTGCCTAAATCACAACTGACTATCCGAACCTTGAAGTATCAGCAAGTGCCTAAGTATTTCAGATGGGTAAAAACAACAAAACGCTTACAACCTAGAAAGAACAAACTTCAATCAATAGGTCGAATTTACCATGCAGGTGTAAGACGAGGAGAAGTTTATTACTTGCGCCTATTATTACAGCACATTGTGGGACCAACATCTTTCGCTGCACTGCGAACCGTGAATGGAATTCGGTACAATTCTTTTCGAGAAGCAGCGGACAAACACGGTTCATTGTTAAATGATAGACATTACCATTTGTCACTAGCCGAAGCCGCCATATGGAAAACAGGACACCAGCTTCGACAAATGCTAGCGATTATCTTGTGCCACAGTGCGCCAGCGGATCCACTCCAACTGTGGACTGAGCATATCTCGGACTTATCAGACGATTGCGAACGACGCCTTCAAAGATTGAATCCTGATATACAACCTAGCGTGAATCATATTCAAAACTATGCCTTGTTTCTACTTGAGAAAACCCTCATCGCCATGGAAAGTAGCCTTGAAGCTGTAGGCCTAATACCGGTAGACCAACAGTTACTTCTAGAGCTTGGTTTACCGGACGACGAAAGGATTCATCGAGTGCATTTTGTTGATCCTGCCGAGAGTCGAACGAAATACGAATCGATGAGTCAAAAACTAACAATGGAACAACGTAATGTAGTTGAGTCTCTCTGTGATGCAATCAACAAGGAAAGGTCGTACTTGGGGTTTTTGGACGGTCCGGGTGGGACTGGCAAAACCTATGTACTGAATACGATCTTGCATTACTGCAACGGGAATGGAATTCAATTTCAAGCAGTTTCAGCCGCGGGAATTGCGTCACTGTTGCTTTTACATGGACGCACTGCGCACAGTGCATTCAAAATCCCCATCCCTGTCTTCGATGACTCGGTCTGTCCGGTTTTACCAAATTCCTTGCTGGGACAGGCGCTAAGAGAAGTGAGATTTGTGGTCTGGGACGAGATAGGTATGCAACACAGACACCAAATCGAGTGTGTCGACCGTACTTTCCGGGATTTAACCCGTGTGGACCTTCCTTTCGGGGGGAAAGTTGTGTTGTTCGCAGGTATGTAAAGTGTAATCATGATCACGTCACTAATTCCATACCATTATTCAAGAACGCTGATGGGAAACCTGTTTATAGGTGATTTCCGACAAACTTTGCCAATTGTCAGAAGGGGAAGCTTGCTTGATCAGGCAAATGCTACTTTAAAAGCTTCAACCCTATGGAACCTGATTCAAAAGTTCAATTTGACAATCAACATAAGACTGGGGGGGCTTGACGTTCGCCAAAACCCTATGAACATCAACTTCGCGAAATGGTTGCTCGACCTTGGATCAGGGGCTTTGCAGGAAGATTACGTATCAGAGATTTTATTACTATATTGCAATGTATCAGTTCTGCAACCGCCTACGCAATTCGATCATACATTAGTTGAAGCCGAATACAATGCGACTCGGGCTCTGATCAATGCCCAAGATTGGTCCGCACTTACCAATCTATATGCATCTCGCTGCTTAATAACGCCATTGAATGCCACAGTCAACACCCTTAACAGTTTTATGATGGATTCACTGCCTGGTATGTATCGCACTTCGGTCTCGACGGACACTATGGATGAGGCCTTCTTTGAAGAAGTATCTCCGGACATCCTCAATGCTTTCAATTTCCCAGGATTTCCGTGTCATGTTCTCAAATTGAAAGTGGGCGGTACGGTGATGGTCTTACGTAACTTACAGATAGGAGATGGACTTTGCAACGGTACCCGACTTTTGATCACCCATATTGCAGAACATGCACTTCAATGTCGAATCCTGACTGGTGAATTAAAAGGCCAAGCGGTCAGTTTACCAAAGATGAAATTGAATCATGAGGGTAATGACGATTGCCCTATTCCTTTTAATCGATATCAATTCCCTATTATGGCAGCATTCTGCATGACGATAAACAAAAGTCAAGGTCAGAGTTTAGAAAAGGTAACAGTTTTGCTGCCAGAACCTGTGTTTACTCACGGTCAGCTATATGTGGCCCTATCCCGTTGTACAAACGCATCAAATGTCCACGTATGTATAACATCAGACTCAGAGGCTTTAATGACAAACAATATAGTTTATCATCCTGTACTCATGAATTGATTGTACCACGCAAATGATACCTGTAACCTTGTGATGACTCCTAGAAAATTGATAACCTGCGTCTGTTTTTGTTTGATAGAATACAACTAATACTTACCTGTGTTTATGCACAAAGATTTTCACTGATCGTCTTTCAAAAACACACGCAAAGTCAGGTAACTCGTATTAAGAGAGTATACCCTTGCAAAATGAAAACATATCAAGTGAGGGATAATGGAATTGACTTTGAAAGTGAAGCATCGTAAAGTCGCATTTGAGAATGTCATGATGGGTAAAATTGGTCAATAATAAGACATCTGCCCAAAAGTTGATCTCAAAAGATTGGTCTTTTTCCTCGTCTACCATCAAGCATCAAAAACCAAATCTTCTTGATTCCACATGTAGGTTTGATCATGTTTTAATATTGATTGGTAGCTACGAATGCTTATTTGATATCCCAATGTTTCATCACAGGCTTCAATTCAACCTAGCAGAAACATATATGAATAAATCTAGCCGCGGCGCCCGCCGCCGATTTGCTAGTATCTCAGAATAATCTGTCATATGGGGATATTTGAGTTTGTAAGAATGCCATTCGGTATAAAGAATGCACCTGCGTTCTTTCAAAGAATGATGGATATTGAGTTCAGCAAAGAATTGAGAGAAGGATGGTTAAAAATCTTCATTGATGATATAATCATTTTCCATGATGATTTCAAAGAACATCTCAAAGGGCTAGAAATAGTCTTGGCAAAAGTCAAAGCAATGGGAATGACAATTTCGTTGAAGAAGTCAAACTTTGGGTTTGATGAAGTTAAAGCTCTGGGGCACTTGGTATCATGACTATGGATAGCAGTTGATCAGAATAAAACCACTGCAGTTCTGAATAAACCTCCGCCCAAAAACATCAAAGAGATGCAGTATTTTCTTGGGTTTGCAAGTTACTATAGAAATTTCCTACCAGACTACGGGAAAATTGCAAATTGTCTTTATAAGCTGACATCCAAGGGTGTTGCCTTCGAAATGACAAAACAAAGGTTAGAAGCGTGGAATCAAATTAGAAAAATGATAACAGAAGCACCAGTTCTGATACAACCAGACTTCACAAAACCTTTCAAGCTATACGTAGATGCTTCATTTGAAGGTTTAGGTGCTGCATTACACCAAGTCCAAATTGTGGATGGAAAATCTAGAGAAGGACCAATAGTTTTCATATCTCAACAATTAAAAGATAGTGAAACCAGGTACGGTTCACCGCAGTTAGAAGCTTTAGCTCTGGTTTGGGCTCTAGAAAAATTGCACTATTACTTGGATGGTGTTTACTTTGAAGTCATCCAAAGTAGAAAATTATGCTTATGAGATTATAAGTAAATGTCAAACACACAAGAAACCTAGAATCTAATAATCAGTGGATTTAGAGAAGCATTCCTGTAACTACTCTGCTGTTTGTAGAGTGAAATTTCATGTTGTAACACCTTTACATGTCATGCTTGGTGTTTGACTGTGTTCAATTGATCATTGGTAATTGTTTTTCCTCCAAAATCCACCCTCTCTGACTTTATTTTTTGTCTTTTGATTGGGTTTTTAACAAATCCTTTCATATCTCCTTTCCTCTTATTCATCCAGTTCAAATCTTTCTGCACTCTATCAAGTTGAACTAATCCTTGTCAACAAATTTTGATCAACAATGAAATATTAGACCTGAATAACAAGAGACCTTTTGAATTTCTGGAGTCGGTCTCAGGGGTGGCATTTAGTTAAGTCAAGAGTGCGGCTTGTCCCGTGACTCAGTACAAAGCTACATTCACGCAGCACACCATTGCCCTGTATCCTCGCTGACTGAGACCACACCGCAGTTCTGATGATACCTACCTCCTGCTCCCAATGTTGTCGTTGGCAGCTGCCTGTTCCAGTTTCCGCGCCAATGGCAGGTCATTACACAAATTCAACCGGACCATCCCGGCTGTCCAGCCTGCAAACACTGGGTTGGCGTCATTTGAGAACTGATATATGAAAACTTGCATCACGTATGTTGGCAATGCCAATGTACTACAACCTACTCTCTATTTTATATTGTTCCATTGCAATCCAGCATGACTTACTACGCCATCATCAATGCAGTCGTCACCGTAACTTCTCCTGTCAGTCACTCCATTCATTGACATTGAATTGAAACTTACATGTTCTTTCAGTCCTTCGCCATGAACAGTGGACAAATGACGTGGCTTGAAAACCATGGGTCATTTACCGTTGTTGACACCGAGGGCCACGCCATACCCAAGCCACTTGAAACTCTTGGTTTTGTTGCTCCTGTGAACAGGTACCCTTCAGGTTGACCCCATTTATTCAATCTCTGGCCCTTTTGGTCAGGACAGTGTCACTGTCTTAGTTTCCATTAAACACACTTGCCTCAATCACGTCGACGTTACTGACTCCAATCTTTCCAATGTCGCACTTGCGGGTCGAGCAACTCTCACTGGGGTCGCCAAAGATGTATCTTTCTACCTCAAAGACAGTCCACCTAATGGGCCCGATGGGGGCATGGTTTTCACAGCCAGTCATGAATATTATGATCCCCTCGTTTGTGCTTTGTTCCGCTACAAAACGTTACACGTACTGACACCTTGAGTCAGGTCCAGAATCGCCTTATGTTTAATGTTGTCTATTGCTTTGGACATGCGACTCCCCTCGGCCGATTCTGGCCCCATATCACCGCTGGATCCGCCATTTGGGTTCATGGAAACATCATCAACAAAGATATAGAAACACTTCAATTTGATGTAATGGTGCGTTACTCCGCTCCACGATGCCCCATATTTATAGTATTGACCCCATCTGCAGGTCTCTCAATTTACATTCCTCAGCGACATCTTTGCCACACTCTGATGCATTGCTGCGGTTTTGACATCCACATATAACTCATGGGTATACTATTTTTCCCTTGGCACCATCTCTACTTCATCTTCAATTGTTCATGGTGTTATGCTTCTATTATTCTTCATCTTCTTTGTCAATCACGTAACTTCCAAACCACATCTCTCTCACTTTGTCTCTCAGCCACAGTCTAATCTTTGAAAGACGTGAATCTCAAATGTAATGTTAACAAGTTACCCTGCTCTGACTAGATGGCCGTATCTCTCAGATAAAATATCTTGGGCCAAAAACCTCATGATACTACAAATATGTATCTTGTAATTCATGATGTAATGTTGATAGGGTTGTTAATTAAATGTTTCATTCCTCCTTGAATATGTAATGAAGGGCTCAAAGATTGTTAATGAAGGTAGAATTAAACCCCCAGTGACCAGTTGTTGAAGGGTTGAGTGAATGCAGTGAAGACATAGTTATCAAGTCTTGACGAGCTGACAATGAAGGGTCAATTTACCAATCCACATTGGGCTGAGAACATAGGGTCAATATTTCCTTTGAATCACAGGTTGAGCATGAACAACACATCAAGGGGACTGTCCTGGTGTCTCTGTGATATGTAGTTGTCTGAAGAGCAGCAACGTGGTGACCGTGACAGTGCAAAAGACCAAGTAGGACCAACTTGAGTTATTGAGTCAAATATTCAGGTTGGATGTGATTTTTTGATTCACATCCACATCACTCTACCTCCTCCTCATGTATATACAGTCCAACATTTCAAACTGAACTTTTTTTCTGCACCACTCACCAAACTCTTAAAGATGTATCTTAACCCCTACCCTTCCACTACAACTGAGAAAGTTCTACATGCGTTCCTCAGCAAATACCCCCCAAAAGATGTGCGGGTCACAAAGAGCATGCTCAAAGCTTGACTTCTGGAACTTGCCGCAGCTGTAATCGCTGAAATTCCCACCCAACTCAAGGTTGATCAGGTTGCTTCAACATCACACCCTTATGGTGGGCCATTTTAACTCCTATGGGGAGAATAATATACTAATTCACATCTTCTTCATGACTCCTTTTCATGAATTGATCTTGATCTACATGGCATTGAAGGAGAACCTACTGGCCTAGAGGACAATGGAAGTGAAAATTTATAAGAGTCCCTCGGAGTAAGTCCAAATCTATCAAACTTTACTTCACATATATTGATGTTTTGATATTTCCAAAAAGGCTTCTAATACTGAAGATGCAAGCTCAACTGAAGAAGGCTATGACTCATGTTTTGTTGAATTTGATGATTCCCTGGTTGAGGACTCAGAGGCTAGTTTTTCCCCGAGTTCCTCCCCTAACACCAAGATTTTGTCTTCCGATGGCCATCATCAGCAAGTGGAAGACTTGAAGCAGTCCATAAGTGAGGCAAGCTTGGAGTTTACGGCACTGCCGGCTTTGCTGAACCAATGTTACTGTGTACCTATGTAGAAGTCTTGGAGAGAGATCCGGAAACCTTGATTGCGCAGGTTATAGGACTGAAGCATTCCTCAAAGCTCCTCAAGCAAGAGATGATCAAACAGATCAGGGACTACATAAGAGAGCACAGTGCCTACTTCCGTGCAGCAAAGACCACAGTGATTTCTCAATTGAAGAAACAAGAGGAAATTTTATGTGAGTTTGGTTTGATGTTGTCCTTGAGGTTCTGTGTTTTTCTCATGCGATTTGCTTTCTCCCACAGCGTGCTTGACTGAAAACCACCAAATGGAAGGCGATGGACTGGATGTGCTGTTGAAAGATGTTGGGAAACCTTCTCTAGAGAAGTCTTCCACTCTCACTAAGTAGTTCTGATGGTTGTGAAGCTTTTCATTTGTTGTGTAGAAAGGGTTTTGTACATAGGGATATGAAATGATACAATGAAAAAGACCATATGTACAGCTGATCACAATATATACAAGGGTCAACAGGTCTAAAGTAATCACTCCCCACCATAGTTGACAATTGTTTCAATGTGTCCACAGTCTATCATCTCAACATCAGACCCGGCGTATGCTGTCATGACCATGTCATATTGAACGTCTGCAATGATTTTCACTGCCACTGCCATGCATCTCTTTTCAGGCCCGTGAGTTTCAGGAACTAGAGAAAATCATCATCAGACATACGAAATGAGAGTACTTACTCTCAATTTCTTGAAGAATACGGGTACAAGTGTAAGTTGAGGGCTTACCTTCATCTTCTGTTGCAAATGGTAAACTTTCAATCTCATTGGATAGTAATTTCACTATGTGGCCAGCATGCAATCAGGGGTCAGGATCAGTGTTGAAAATGTGTGACAGGTGGTATTCAATGTGCCATACCAACATCCTCGACATCCAGTTTCTGAGATGATGTGATCTGCAAAATATGCTCTTTGGTGATTTCTGACAGATGAGAATCCGTCTTTTCAACGTGATCAAGTGTGTATTCTGATACCTCTGTGACTTCAGTACATTTTTTTAATGAAAGGTCTTCTGAGACTAAGGAGAATTACCATCAGAATTGTGAGCATGAGACTATTGAGATGTCATAACTTACTTTGAATATCATTAGAAATGTGGCTGCCAGTTTTAGTCAAGTGGTTTTCCTCATCGTCAGTTGCAACACATGTGGCATGAGGTTCACTAGCAGGTAAATGCCCTAAGGAGGTAGAACATGCCCAAAAACATGCATGAGTTTATCTATAAGTTACAGCTGGTCCTGTTAAGCTTGGACCAGTCAGATTTGCTTTTGCTGTTTCAATATTTTGTATTTGCTTTTGATTTTGTAGAAAAACAATAATTAGTGACTTTCATTGGTGGTGGATGTGTTATTGAGTCTTTGGTGAGCACAGCAATCCGATGTTGCAACAAAAAAACACTTTCATAAGCCCATCATATTTCTCTCAATATGGTAATATGAACCAGAAGTAACCAACTGGTACCATTACTAAGTACTGGTGTCACTTGCGTGAGATATTCAATGACGTAGCACTGATACCAAATTGAATTCATCCTCATTACCACCTCAATTTCAGTTCCCACTATCTCGTTCTCAACTTCTCACCAAGATGCCCAAAAAGGGCAAAGAGAAGAAAACTCATACATCCTCTGATGAGAACTCTGAACGTCCTTCTTCCCCTTTTTATGATTCTGAGATTGAAGTTGAATATGATTCTGATGTTGTGATTGAATCATCAAAGAAGCCTGTTTTACCTTGTAATTTTTCTGAAGCGAAGCCAGAGCTTCATTATGGCATACCAGCCAAACATAAGGAGGCTTTTCATAGGTCAGTGGTCTTTCATTTGTACTTCGTTTCTATGTTTTCCAAACTGACTCTTTGAATAATGTTGGATACAGGGTTGATGACCATAGCTTGATTGGTAAGGAAGCCCAACCAGCTGCAATTCGCTCTTCCAGGTAAGATTTCTCCTTTTCATTCTTGATCCTTGTTGATTGATCTGAGTCTGACATTGAAGACCATGAATTTTTAACACCAATATCAGTACTCGACCTTCTCAATTACCTCGACCTTCTCAATTACCTTGACCATTTCAATCATCCCAAGTAGCACGACCACCACGACCACGAGCAAAGCCAGCAAGAAGACCATCTCATTGGAGCGACTCTGACATAGGTTTGTCTATTCATTTTGTAGCTACTGAGGATTGAAAGTCTCATTTGACCAATCAAACTCCTTTTCCGTATGATATGCAATTAGAACCGGTGATTGTTGCACGTAAACCAAAGGACGACTCCATCAAAGTCCCACGAGTTGAAAAAGAAGAAACCGATGTTGATGTGAAAAGAGAAGGTGCTGCTTTCAAACCAGTAGTGTCCAAAGACGATTATTCTGCAATCCTTCCAGAAGATATATTAAAGGTCAGTCTCTTTTCGAATCAAATCATTATGAATTCCATCTTTTTGAACTGAAAGACTTGGTTGTGTCTTCTTACCAGAGTCCAAGGCACTGGGAGTCCAACACTGAAGTCATGCACCGTCCACCGGAGAAACTATCTGAAAAACGAAAACTCAGGGTCCGACCCAAGACCCAAGTCCTTGCTGAAAACACAAGTCCCGAAGATACAAGTGGCGGAGAGGAGGTTCACAAGCTGGTTTCTATTTGGGTAGGCTACGAGATCTTCCAGGAGAAAGAACCGAAAGAAAAACGGACTCCGGCATCTACATCAAAGAAATCAGCTGCTTCTCCGGTCTACAAAAAGGTTTTGAGCACCTTCAAAGGCTCAATCAAACATAAATACTGCTTCACTGTAAACCCCTCCAACACCAGCCCAGCAGAGTTCAAACGCCTTGGAATGATCCAGGTTGACAAATATGTCCCTGATCTATCGATGTATCTCACCGATCCACACCCACCAAAGCAGCTTTCGTGGATTGCTACAGCACAAACCATCAAACGAGCTGGCCCATATTATGACATCGATCAACCCGATGAATGGGAAGAACTAATTGAGGTAGTCAAGACTCTTGGGTCTACTCAATTTGTCAACCTCACCTTAAAAATGCCTGATCCCTCGCTTGTCCAACAAGCTCAAGATGAAATTGCTGCGCAAGAAGCATCAATGAAAGCTTACAAGAAAAGAAAAATCGACGAAAGTGGGAATCAATCTAGAGAAGTGGAACTTCCAGTATCAGGCTCAGCCAATGAGCGCTCTGAGCTTATCAGCTTGATACTTTGTCAACACCGAAAGGGCGACAATTCAGTATGCTATGATCACAACAAAGCCAACTTTTTTCGAGTTACCGGTGAAAAGGCCAGGATATGGGCCGATATCATGGTCAGTAAACCAAAACCCTCACATATGATCCCATAAAATCAAGCATATATCTTACCCTAGAAGTCTTTGCTACAGATCGAAAACAAACGTACTGGTCGCAATGATGTGACTTTGACTGTACCACCTAAAACTGTGGCTTTCCGGTTCCATCCAAATGGTGTATCTCCACTTGATGAGATTCGGGATGCGAAAGAAAAAGAAAATCAACCCGATCCTTCAACTATTGCACCTGTTCCAGCTTCAACAAGCTCACTAAACGACTCAATCTCAGACACAGATGAGCGGCTCTTCAGAAGCACCAACTGCGGGAGTTTTGAGGATTTCCTCTTGTTTGCACTCATTGATCCTGATGACAAAGATACTCGGACTAACCTTTGCCTCCAAGGTTTCAACCATTGGACTGATCTCCGGGCAAATGAAGCTGAAGACTTCAATGTGAAAACCTTGGTTTCAGCCAAGTTCCAACTTGCCATTGCCAGAAAACTTATTTCAGGTGCTGCAAGATTTGGTCAACGAGTCAGAGACTCAATTCGGAAGGGATTTTTTGAACCAATTCAACGTTGATTTTGACCTTCAGCTCTTCTACCTTTTTTCAAATCCTGCTCTCAGGAATCTCAATAAAGATTTTCAGCTCTTGTGATCTTTTGTTCTGTCATTCTGTACTCATAGCCTACCTGATGTACTCTACAGTTGACTACTCCCAAAATGGATTGTTGTATCCAATCAAAATTGTCATTTGAAATTTATGTGTTGAATTATTGCTCAGATTGAACCAATTGCAAATACAATAAATCATTAGAACAAATAATTAAAAAAATTAAAGACTCGATTGTCTAAATCTAAATCTACCATCTCTTTCTCACTTTGAAACTGAATCGATGGATCCAACTTTAAAGCCTTTCCCGAGATTAATGAAATCCCATGTTCAAGTTCACTACAACTGATATAAACCAATATCCTTTGATCTCCTACTTCATCTTGACTTACTAATGGAAATCCTCCAGCTGAACTTGAAGAAGATAAGAATTCGATTTTTTGGATCTCTGGAATCTTTAATCGATCTTCTAAACAAATCGACATTGCTTCTGAATCCATGATCTGACTTGATCTTTCGGAATGAAGATGTGATGATTTCGCTTCCAAGTATGGTAAATCTGATGCTTCAATTACCAAATCACTGAATTATTCAGTACTCATTTCTCTCTTTTCCATCAGTTTGTTCCCAACTTCATCTTCTCCTGCTTCCATGTCTTTACTTTTTAACATATTCAAGGTCGATGTGGCTATTAATCCATCAATACTTACACCATCTCTATGAAGTTTTGCAGAATGTTCAGGTCCATTTGAAAGATGATATTTTAATCCAGCTATTGATATTTGGTTTCGTGAATTGAAAGGTGAAAAAATCATCATCGGAATGAGACATCAAATCTTTCAGTAAATGAAGATACAAAGATTAAAAACTTCATAGGTGAAAGATTCCTGACTCACATGTTTGTTGATACCTTTTTTCACATCCTTCAATCGGACACAGATATTTTCTTGCTGCATTCTTTTCATCAGATCGATTCAATCTTCTACTTTTCCCACTAGGTTTTCTCTTAATCGTCGGAGTGGTCGTAGTAGTAGGAATAGGATTACTGATCGTAGTTACAGGTGGAAGATGATGTGGTTGAGTAGTAAGATTAGGATTAGGTAAAAGATTAAGACCCGTTGGTCGACTACTACTAATTGGTCCTCTTTGAATTGGTTTTTGTTCTGATTGTAAATTCCTAACTCTTTCTGAAGTCACGGGATCTGTAATAAAATGATCAGTTGCTGTTTCTATAATTTTTTAAAGAAAAAGTGGACCATGGTAAGGTTTTTGTTTGACCTATAGAAAACCAAAGGTACATACGAATGTGATAGCGAATTCCTGCGATATTCTAAAATCAAGATACGAAATCATTCAGAAATCAACCTCTTGGCTAGAAAACGAGAATAATGATAGACAAGAAAGCTTACCTTCCAATCCCTCATACAACCATCCATAACACACATAAATGGACGTTCTAATGGATCAGTTCCTCTGAAACTTTCATGAGTTTCTCTCCAATGTGATAACAATTCACCACAAGTGTTAAACGAGATTCTAGGTCTTTGATCACAACAAGCTCACTAAACATTTTCAAAGAAAAAAGTGTATCGGAATCGATCTTGAGAGTTCCATTCAAGATCAACAAACTTTACAAAATACCCAAATACAATCTCGGATTTCAGGTGAATTCATTTTTGACTGATCTTGATTTTTGGTCTTGACCACATTAGTGGATTCTGGCGGTGATGACGAAATGGGTTGAAAGTTTGTGAAGTGAAAATCGAGATCAGCTCTTCAGGCTGATATTGAGGCACCAAAGACAAGAATTGAAGGAGTAGAAGATAAACTTAAATCTACACAGACTCTGGATGTGAAGGAGATCGCTTTGGAGTACTTGGATCAGGCTCGTGTGGAATTGAGGGTTTTGAGAGAGTTGATGACGAATGTGGAAAGTGAAAAGGAGGAAAGATAACTTGAAGAGATGTTTATTGTGTTACAAACAGTTCAGTACTGCTACAAATAAATTGACCCTTCGTATAGGCTCCTAACCAGCTTTCGGGTAATGACATCTTCAGTTGTAGTATAGATTATTTCCGCTTCTTCTTCAGGAGTGAAGTCCCCTATCAAAGCTTGAGTTCGACGCAAGCGGCTCTTTATTACATTGAAGGCCTTCTCGATCGGATTGAATTCCGGGCTATATGGCGAAAGATATAACAATCTCACACCAAACTGATCACATAGATTTGCAACTTCACCACCATGATGTATTGGAGCATTGTCAAGGACCAAGCAGCTATTATTCTCGGGCCACGGGTTCATCATAGGTAGCTAGTTTACGAGATCGAAATGATTGAAGTCCAGTCATTTTGAGTGAAATTGGGTTGGATTGATTAAGATTGAGTCAGAGATTGAAAGGTTTTATGATGTATCAAAGTTGTTGAAAAGGGATTAGGGGTGACACAGGGAGTTTTAACAGTTGGATTCATGTCAGTGAATGTTCAAGACCTAGAAGCAAAGAGATGGAGACCTGATTTTGCAAGAAATTCATACCAGATAGTCTTCAAGATACGCTTCAAAGTCATGTCGCTTGAAAGACCCCTCTTTGACCTGAAGAGCAAGACATCCGTCCATTGAAATTGCTGGTAACGTTGTGAATCGAGCTGAGCAGATTTCTCGTTCGAGTCGTTTGGTCCGGTGACCGCGCTTAGATCGAGCATACTTGCGATAAAGCCTTCGTTTGGCTATGGCACTCTCATCTGAGAAAAGTGAGAATGTTAGCAGCTGAAAAAGTAAAGATTGAGTGATAAATCAATAGAACAGCTAACCTATGAACACCAGACACTCAGGTCTAATTCTACTGACCTCATCAACATATTCACCTTGACGAATAGCAGATTGCTTAGGATGCACTGTGCGAGCAATCTTGCGGGTCAGAACAAGACGATCTCGAATCTCAATAGCTAGAGCCGAGATTGAGATGGAAGTCCCGGTTTGCTCCAGAAGACGTGTTGCCACCTCGTCAAGATACAATGTAGGATCATCCTCAAGCATCCCCTCGATGAAATCACGCTCGGTGTTCGAAAGGACTGTGGGTGGGCCTCGTGTTTCGTAGAATTGCGGATCAGCAAGCACTGATTGGGTTGTCAGAAAGAGGTGGCGCCATCGGCTGAGTGACTGGCGAGAGATCTTGATGTCCATACGATTGTTGATTGATTCAAGGCCAACTCCGTCAAGGGAGAGGCGGACAGCGATGACTTTGATGTCAGCTGAATACTTGACATAAACCATGATGGTGGATTTGATACAAGATTGGTGAAGACGAGAGAGGTGATTTGTAGCAGGGTATGGCGGCTAGGCCAGTTCTCAGTTGCAGATCTGCAACTGAGTCAGTAGCACCAAGCCTCAATCTGTCACATGTGTGAAAGGACTACTCATGACAGGGATGAAAGGTCACACGCAACTGGCTGATATAAAAAAAAGACACAACATGTTGTGTATAACAAATCCATTTTTTCTAAAGAAATGGGTTAAGGTGCTTATGGACTATTCAAGGAAAAAAAATAGCCCATAAGAGTGGCTTTTGAACCTTTTTGTGCATTTTCGAAAGCAATTACAAAAACACAAAAGGGCAAAAACAAAAGGCAGAGTCCAAGCTTTCAAGGACCAGCTGTATGTGCTAGGAGGTTTTTGTGCTTACTCTTCACAGATATCTCACCTGTCAGTATGTTCTTTGTGACATGTGAACCTTCTTCCACACTTTCAGGTGCTCCTGGGGCCATTCCTAATGTATTGAGGTGCTTCAAAGTGGTGTTGATGCTTTCCATCGATGTGATAGATGTCAGGGGAAATAAATGAGAAGAATGTGTACATGATAAGTGATTTGTTCATTGATTTCCAGAAATACTCACTTTCAAACAGGCAAGTGTTGGTGATGATGGTGGACAAGCTGTTCACCGTTGAAGGGGGTTGGAGAAGTTGTAAATTGACTTGAAGAAATTCCAGAACAGCCTGGATCTCAGCCTTCTTTGCCTTTTGGTTCAATTTGCAACCAGGTATAAGATTTTCTATTTCGGTAATCACCTCAGCTACTGTGGCAAATCGAGAATAGATCATTGTTGTAAATGTGGGTTCCAGAGATCAAGACAGGGTTGAGAACAGAAATTGAAAGATGATGAGGTGTTGAACTAAGTGTGTTAAATGCAGATGGATTGGGGCTGAAGAGAAAAATGAAGATGATGTGGGGGCAATGAACAGTTAATGTAATTGTGGATGAGTAAGACATGGATTCATGAAATTATGTCCCTTTTATATAGATGTGTCTATCATCCAATTATCCACTGATATAGTGGTTAAGAAGGACAGCAAAACTTGACCACTAAAGCAGCCAGAACCGTGATTTGCAAGGCAAAATAAAAATAAGCCTTGTCTAGAGGATGTTCAGGGGCCTCAGTTTCATGGTCTAGTCAAGTCACACATGTTATCTTTGGACGTTCAGTACTTGGAATTTGGACCAAGCATGTGGATTGTAACTGGGATTGGTTGCAGCAACAAAGAAAGCAAGACATAGGGTTGTATTGACATGAAAAATGAGCAGATGAGGTAGCAAGATACAAAGAAAATCGGGTCATCAGCAGCAAAAAAGAAAGAGAGACATAGGATTATATTGACATGAAAAACAAGTGGCTCAAAAACATAGAAGAGGAACAGATAAAAGGGAAATATAGTCATAGGAGAAACAGAATAATGTGGGAATTGAGGTGTAAGAATTGCTCTATCGATGTAATCATTCTGTCAAGTCATCTAAGGCGCCAAATTCACCATCAGAGTAGAAGTCAGACATCCCGTCAGTCTCTTTGTTTTGAACAGAATCCAAATCCACATCCATTGCTTTCCCAAGATCAAATGCCCGATCTTGTGGAAAATTGCGCTCATCATCCGCAATGTCTCCTTCATCCTCAGATAGTCCATAAGGTTCCTTGATTATGTTGTAACATTTAGCAGCAAATTGAGCCTCAGGTTTTTTCTTATCTAAATGAACTGAGAAAGATTCTCTGGCATCGGGAAGGAATGCAACTTGATTAATTGAAATTCTTTTCTTGCGACTGGGTTCAACCTTTTGAAACCATGATGGACGGTAGAAGTCAAGAGGAAGGAATTCAGGTGCTTTGATTGAGGTTGACACAGAAGGGACTTTTGGCAATACTCAAGCATTTGATTGGCTTGTACTTTTAGCCAAGGCAGCATCTGCCTTCATCAAGCTGTCCAGTCTTCTGAAGAATATGTTGGCGTTGGTTGATCTATGTGGTAATGTTTGGATGATGCAAATGTTTGTACCAGGTGACTTCTCATCGTCACTGTTGGCCAGGATATCTTCAACAATCTCCTGATAGCGAGCTGGGTATCTTTCTCAATTATTGAATAAGGAGGCTTTCCGCAAGTTGCGAGGCTGAAAAACTATAACACAACGTCAGAATCAATGCTCCATGTTTTCACAAGAAAGATGACTCACACACTGTCTACGCCTCTGGGCAGTCTCCTTTTCAGTCTGGCTTGCAAGCCACCCAGCTTCGGCGGTTTCTCTAGCAAACTCTTCTGCCTTGCGGAAGTGCACATAGTGATTATGAGCAAGGAGCATCCATGATACAGAGTTGGTGTGTTTCTTTTTGGCATTCATGTAGTTGTATGATGCGGAAGCAAGAAGTTGTCAAAAGGTATCAATTGCCACAAGGCGACAGGCTGAATTGTAGAGTGAATCATGTGCATTGTTCAAGTCTGGACTCCACACACGGATACCAACTCTTGCCAGGATACCGTGGATATAGAGGATCTGTATGTTGCTGATATTCATGATTCCAGAACCCAGCTTAACACGGTTGTCTTTGGCATTCTTTGATGTGAGGATGCTGTCTTGAGCAATGACATCTGGTGAAGTCACAGTGGTCATTGCAGTCTTGAATTGCAAGTGAAATCCAGTGAGTAGTTTGGGATTGGGAGCAATTATTACATTGTCTTTCGTCAGCAATCCCCACATCATTTTCATGTGTAAGTAAAGTGTGTCCTGTTGATTGTAAGGTTCGGGAGAACCTTCACTGGATACTTCGCACGGGATACTGTGAGACACAAATCCGACAGGAACACTGGTTCCGAAGGATAGAGGGAGATGTATCAGTCCCGATATCTCTGAGCGGTGAGAACAGTTACAACAATAGAAAGAAACTAGATCAAAAGGAAAGATGACTGTACCTGGTTCCAAAGGATAGAGGGAGATGTATCAGTCCCGATATCTCTAAGGAACCATTGGTAAGAGAGAATTGAAAACAACTATAAATAGAGAATGAAAGCTAAGGTCTTAAGTGTTAATAATTAAGTGTATAGTTCTGTGATTGTGTAATGACCGTAGGTCTTACAGTCTCCCCTCCTATAAAAGGAACAAAGCATGCCTAATGATTTGTTGAACAACTAACATATTTGTAAAAAAAGGAAATGACCAATTGAAAACTTAAAAACATATCAAAACAAAAAAAGAGAAAAAGAAAAAAGAAAGAAGGAAAAAAAAAAGAAACTGAGAAGAAACTGAAAAAAAATGAAAGTAAAAACTTGAGAAGTCCTAAATCTAAAAATTGGATTGAATGTTGAGGTCGAAAATGTTGATCCTGATGTGTCGTCCGTCGTAGTAACTTCCCATCGTTGACATCTAAAGGGAGAATGCCGATATGGTTGTGCTCACAAAGTGGCCTAGGTGTTGCTTTTTGACATTTTTCGTAGTATACTACGGCGGTGCATAAAGAGGAGAGGAACTTACTTCCGCACTCCTTCTTTAGGCGCCACAACCTCATCCTCGTCCTGTTCCACATAGGGTTTGACTTTTGAGACATGAAAAACGTTGTGTCGCTTATCCCCATCTGGAAGTTGGAGCTCCACGTTCTGACCGTGATTTGTCGAATTGATAACCCTGTAGGGCCCCTCAAACCGCTCCTTCAACTTGTTGACGCCACCTTGGTGTCGGCCTCGCCAGTCTGAATTGTCCAAGAGAGCCCAAGAGTCTGGTGATAAGGGATCCGCCGAACGACAGCGTTTGTTGTGGTGCAACGCTTGTTGTATGCGACTAGTCCAAAGAGCATCTCGCGCTGAGGACCAAGCGTCTTGCCTCATCTTCAGCCATTTATCTAGGGAAGCTGGTTCGGATTCGTCCGCCTTGTGGACCGTAAGGAGACGTTGACGCCGTCCATAGATAAGTTCAAACGGCGACTTCCCCGTGGATACATTAATGGCACCGTTTATAGCGTACTTGACGGCTGCCAACAACTCGAGCCATTTGCCTTGCCTTTTTGATGCAAATGTGCAAAGGATCTGACCTACCGTGCGGTTGGTGCGCTCGCTCCTTCCGTCGGCCTGTGGGTGGAAGGCTGTTGTCATGTGGAAATTAGTCCCACACCTACGCGTTAATGCTTTCCAAAATGCCGAGGTCCACGTCTTATCTCAATGGCTAATGATCAAAGATGGTGCCCCAAAGGTGCCAATCCAACCTGAAAAGAGCCTGGATGCCGTTTTTTCCGCGTTATTGGATTGAGAGCACGCAATTATCTTTGTGAATCCTGAGAGTCGACAAGTACATGTTAAGATCATATCATAGTTATTGACTTTGGGTAAAGGTCCCACGAAGTCAATGGCTAGGCAGTCAAGCGGTAATTGTGGAATCGTTGGAGTGAGCATTTTCCCTACCGGAGCTTGCGTCAAGCCTTTCGTCCGTTGACAGATATCACACGATTTCACAAAGAGCTTCACGTCCTTCGCCATCCTCGGCCAGAAAAATTCTCTTCTGAGATCACCAATTGTCTTAAGATAGCCCAGATGACCTAAGCGCGAATGTGTTTCCCCAATTAGATCGTCCCTTAAGCTATTGATGAATGGAATGTATAACCTGTTTTCTATGTAAAGTAAACCATCTACTATGACACAATCCTCTCTCAACGGAAGTACTGCAACTACTGTATTGTAAAAAGAATCACCGTCATAGCCTTCCAAAATGCGGTCCCGTACTTGTGGTGCTAACATCGGACCTGCTTCAATCAACGTTGCCACACAATCGACATCTTCTTCATCAATACCCTTTCTAGACAACGCATCTGCAACACTATTATCCTCCCCTTTTATGTATTTAAAATCAATATCAAAATCTGCTAGCGTCTCTATCCACCGAGCCTGACGTCTGCTGAGAGTTCGTTGTTTCAGGAGATAAGTCAGCGAATGATGGTCTGACATAATGTTGATTTCATTCCTAACAACAGCATTCTCCATTTGTGGAGCGCGTGCATCACAGCTAAAAGCTCTTGCTCATGTACGGGATAATTCCTCTCTGCTGGAGTCATTTGCCTTGATTCATACACCACCGGGGATGCTGTCTTCCATTCCTTTCCTTGAAAAAGTGCAGCTCCCAAGCCTGACCCACTCGCATCGGTAAAAAGCCATACTGGATCATCAGATTCGAAGTCAATATTCTTCAAGTGCGGCAGGGATGTCATCAACCGCTTAATGTTATGAAACGTGTGAGCCTACTAGCGTCTGTTGGGCTAGTAGAGTCAATAAAAAGGAGATAGAAGTTTAAACAAACTTCTACTAGACTCGTGGGGATTACAATCCAAGAGTTGGAGTATTTAAAGATGTGGGCGTAGAAGCTTTACTTGTAATAAACAAGTAAAGACTCCAGTTAGATGACCTTTTAACAAAGGATTTCACGCCCAGGGATTTTGGGTAATTGTTCTTATTTGCAACAATTAAAATAGAGCCACTGACGCGCAGTTCTCAAGCCTAAATTGAGTCACTTCTTGTACAAAGAATGATCAATAAAGGAGGTGTTAAAGTCTATCTTAACACCAGGAACTTTAAACTCTGACTAATAGAGATTCCCCGTAGATTTAGAGTTCCTTATATCAGATGAATCCCTGATCTGATATAAGCCTTACTCAAGGACTACTTCCTTATACGTAATTCCACCAAATGGATATTACGAAACTAACTGATTATAGAGTCTAATCAGATAGAAACAAAGTTTTGATGCGCACACAATAAAGTCAACAAGACACAAGGTTGAAGATTCAAAGTTCGTAGAATCAGGCTTTTAAAGTTTGTAGATGTTAGACAAAGTTTAAAAGTTCTAGGAAGATGAAATGAGCAATTTGTAAAGTTGTTGAATGTTAATGTGATGATTCAAAACTGGTGGGATCTTCAGGGTTTATATAGTCTGAACCTTGAGAATCTTTGGACTACAAGTGCGCACAAATTGTGGTTCTAAGGTTAGGTTAATTACAGTAACACGGTTACTATCGGGTTATAAGTATATTTCACTTGTTACATATGTGTTACGTCTGTGAAATATATGTAGCTTTGGTTCACATGAAAGTTGTGTACGTACACACTCTTTGATGTAAGTTTTGCACATGTTACATATGCCAATTCATATGTAACTTGACTCTTGAAACTGAGCCTTGAGTTGTAATTGCTGTTTTTAAGGTTTTTTAATATATTTGTCGCCCATTGGTACGCTGGTTTAGTACTCAGGGCTGACAAAACGTGTCATCCTCCGCTTTTCCCCATTTGAACATTTCTGCGCCGAGTTTGGTGCTGGTGAGGGGAGTCAATTTGTTCACGTATTTTTCCAGCCCCCAGATGAACTTCTTCATCCACTGCACTGTACCTAGAAACTTCTTGATCCCTTTGGCAGATTTTGGCGTCTTCCAATTCAACACTTGCTCTACTTTATCATTATCCGCTCTAATTCCTTCTTCTGATATCCAATGTCCTAAAAATTTGATTTCTCTCCTAAATAATTTTGTCTTTTTCTTGCTGCAATACAGATTAGCTTCTCTGAGTTTTTGTAACACCATCTTAGTATGTTTTTGATGTTCTTCTAATGTCTTCGAAAACACGACGATGTTGTCTAAATAAACCACACATATGACATTCAACAAATCTCCTAATGCTTCCTCAAGTCTTCCTTGATGGTTGCTAGACGCATTCGTCAAGCCCATTGGCATGACGCACCACTCGTAAAGGCCCCATGGTGTGTGAACTGCCGTTAACGGTATGTTGGCTTCCCTCATGCGTGTCTGAAAAAACGCATTAGTAAGATCAATAATAGAGAAGATCTTTCCAGTTCCTACAAGCCTGACCAACGTGTCCACATTGGGTAATGGCGCACGGTCCCTCACGGTCAGGCCATTCAAGACGCGGTAATTGCATACCCATCTTGGAAGTTCGGTAGGGTCCTTCTTTGGAATGATCAAACTTGGTGAAGCATATTGACTTTTTGACCTCCTGATTTGTCCTGCTGCCAGATGCTGCTCCACTAGCTTGCCCCACGCATTCACATGTTTGGGCGGGTAGTTATAAGCCTTCTCGTTGACTACAGCATCCGGATCTTTCAATATGATTTTATGGCGTACTTTTGAGCTTTCATTTTGTAGCTTCTCAGGAAAGGAGCCGTCGACAAACAATCCTTCATATTCTGCTTCATCTGATACTGCCGGGATGTCCACTGGGAACAAATCCTTGAATTCCTCAAGCAACTTTAGCTCATATCTCTCACACTCATGTCTCAACGGTTCACCTTCTTTCACTGTAAACATCATTCAACTTCCCCAATTTGGCAGAGGAAAATGATTAATAGTACAGTTTTTCATAAAAGAATCTAATACTGCACACCTGGGCCATTTCACCCACACTACATATGTGCAGCAAGCTAAGTCAATAGTTGTCTATCATGTACATACAGTTCTGCTCAGTTTTTTGCCCATCAGAATAAATAAATCACATGTTATACCACATGTAACTTTTTCGACTTTGAAATTTTTTTCCCAAAAATTCACTACATATAATTCTGTAGCTGCTCAGGCAATATTGTTGAAGCTATGTCTTAGTAACAGAAAGTGTGTTACATGCAGTTGAGTTGATGAGATCACACCAAAACATTGAGTCAGTGTATGTAGTCAATCTTTTGGAAGCTTTTTTCAATCTGAAAGAAGTTACAGCATGTATTACATATGAATAACTTGTCCTGATGAGCAGATAACTGAGCAGAACTGTATGTACATGATAACCACATATTCACTGAGCCTGCTACACATATGTAGTGTGGGTCTTATGGCTCAGGTGTGGAGTGATAGACCATTTTATGACAAATCATACTCCCAATCATTTTTCCCTGCCCACTTGGGGAACCCGAATAATGTCTGCAGTGTTTCATGCTGACTTCTCTTTCCCACGATGATTCACTCTCTTTCACAGGCTCAATGATACGAGGCACAGACAATTTCTTAATTTCTTCATTCCACTCTTCCAAGAGACGATAATCATAAATTTTAACACCGGTCTTGTCGCATACAATAGCTCGTTGATGAATAGAAACAGAAAATTGAAAGATATTGAAGAAAGGAGTTCCAAGAATCATGTCAAAATCTCCTCCTACTTCCCCCAGCTTGCAGTACGTCCTGTTGAATATTTTTTGTGACGTTGGTTCAACGAGGTTGACTGTGGTGAAATGTGTCAAGACGGGAGGTGGTGATTCAGTGTTGACCGCTAGGCTAAGCTGTAACGGCTTCGCAAGTTTCCTCTTTAAGAGTCTAAGTCGGTCTGCCGCCTGTTCTGTCAGAATGTTGATTTCGGCCCCAGGATCAGCCAACGCCCGAATCTTCTCGCCATTGTGAAGGAATTCAATGATGACCCGAGGTGGCTTAAAAGAAGGTACGCACCCTTCGGCTTCTGCTAAAACAAGCTCTTTGTCTAACGCTTGAAGCGCAGCTACTGCGATCTCATCCATGTCTGGGAACTCGGCTGTCGCTGCCACCTTGGCATATGATACGGCTGGACGTCCTGCGGGTGGTTGATTGGATTGTCCCGCTGGATTACGAGCTGCCGGCGGTGAAGATTTAGCTTTAGGGGGTACGTAGTTGGCTGGTTTTGGCGGAGCGACATAGCCTGGCGGAAAATTGACTTTCTCTTTGATGTATGGGCCCTTGCATGCACGGTGCTCACTGCCACAGAAACCCTTGCAGAAGTGGCACTGACCTATCAGATCTCGATACGAGTCAATCTTCCACTTGAATTCTTCGTCACTTAACCGACCTGATGTATTGGCCGTGGTGACTCGAGAACGATTGTGATAGGTATTGGACTCAAACAATCCGGCATTGGTATTCATCACCCTGTCTTCTTGGTGATAGCATGTGAAGCAACTAACGAGGCATAAAGCGTCTCACATTGATTTTCGAACGCATGGTAGGCGAAATCTTTGACTGGTTTCGAGAATCCCCATAGTTTTACTGCCGTCTTCAATTCTTCAATCATGCCATACTCCACGAAAGTAGCTAATTGGTGATCATTTATCACAACCGCGTGGAAGTTAATTAAGACTTGAATACCACGAGCTCTGGTACTGTAAGCGATGAAGTCCTCGTACGGCGACATCTTCAAGTGTTGGGCCTTCTCAAAGAGGCAACTGTTCCAATCACTAGGTAAGCAGGAGTCGAAAAGTTTGACAAGAAACTCCTTCCAAGTGCCTGTGATGAAGCGATCAAACCCTCCTTCATAGAAGGCGTGCGCATTAGGTTCCTCCAGGAAATTCCCTACTAGCGTAATGCGATCGGCATCCGACACAACACCTTTAGTGCGAAAAAAGGTTTTCAGAGAAGAATACCACAGCAGGAATGGCTCTGCTTCGCGGTATGGGCCTTTATAAACCGGCCCGTCTGACGTGCGGAATTTCGTCAGATCAATCCCGCTCGTTGGCTTTGACTCGGTTGTGGTATTGTCAGCCGAACTCGGAAGCTTAGATTCAATCATTTTCATCATGAAGTCTTCGAATTTCTCCATACGGCGATTAGTAGCTAGTTGTGAATCTACAATAGCTTTCATGAGCTCTGAACTAGCGTTATCTGACGGGTTGGTTTGGTCAGCCATTGTTGGAAACGGCTTAGGTGAACGTGGAACTCGAGTAGGAGTCGAGGGTAAAGAAGAAAGTGGGGATCCCTCAGACGACTCTGGTAATGCTGTCAGAGTAGATGTTCCGGTCCGAAGGCGGTTAGGTGTAACAGGCGGTAATTGGATTGTGCGAGTACAAGCAGGTGCGGCTGGCGGAATTGGTTGTGCTGCAGCTAGTCTGGCGATGTCTGGGTTCGGTCTAGAAAGTTGTTGCTGGCGTCTATTCTCGCGGATAATGGCTTCTGGGTCTGGCAGAGGAACTGGCGGGGCTTTTGGGTTGGTGGGGGGAGCTTGTCGGTGTGTCGTCATACACGTCGATCAAGTATGGGGTTTAAAGAACGCGGGGTAGTGATCAATTGAGTTGTTAAAGCACCTCGAATGCAGTGAATTCGAGGTGGCGCATTCAATAAGAATTTGAAGTATTGATTGTATGGATCCGAAACTATGTATTTCAAAAGAAAGTTGGGTGTATTTGTTGGGTTTGAGAAAAAAAAAGTGTAAGGTTTGGGAGAACCTTCACTGGATACTTCGCACGGGATACTGTGAGACACAGTAGGGGTTTTCTAGAACCCAAGAGATACTGATTTATATTACTAATCCAACAGGAACACTGGTTCCGAAGGATAGAGGGAGATGTATCAGTCCCGATATCTCTGAGCGGTGAGAACAGTTACAACAATAGAAAGAAACTAGATCAAAAGGAAAGATGACTGTACCTGGTTCCAAAGGATAGAGGGAGATGTATCAGTCCCGATATCTCTAAGGAACCATTGGTAAGAGAGAATTGAAAACAACTATAAATAGAGAATGAAAGCTAAGGTCTTAAGTGTTAATAATTAAGTGTATAGTTCTGTGATTGTGTAATGACCGTAGGTCTTACATTAATATAAGTGCAATGAGATGAATATCAGCAGTTGGACTGGAAGAGGCAAAATTGTAAGATTTAGCCCACCTTCATTGTTGAAAGTCCACTGGAAAGACACTTGATGCCACCTGGAGCAGATGCCGCTTGCGAGGGATGGGCCGTCTGATTTTCTGTGATGAAGTCAAGGGTACAGTTGTGCCTTTGCGGGGTAGGCTATGATTTGATTTAGATGTTGAGGGAGTCAAGCCTTGATATGCACAAGAGGAAGAAGCCATGCTTGAAGCCTGTGTCTTTTCAACTGGTGGTGGATGGTTGATTTTAGCGTTGCTTCCAGGAACAGAAAGGTCTTCAATTTTCTTCTCAAGAGTTTTTATGATGGTTGCAAACTGTGATGCTTGTTGCGCCAATGCATTATTGAAAGCTTCTGCCATGGAGGTGGTTGATGGTGGGTTAGTTGCTGGTGTAATACCACGGGGGTCCTGTGTGACTGGTTCTTTCAATATGGCCTCTGTGATCAAAGTGGACATAGAGGATGGTTGGGACATTGTGATGTCTTTGTTGGGGGAGGTCATTTTGGAAAGTATAAATGATCAGAAAAGGATAAGGAGATTGTTGTAAGAGTTTCTTGGAATAGACTGGGTACAATTTATTTGGAGTAGGGTGGGTGGGATCTGAATAGCGTACACCACCGCAAAAGGACTGTCATTTATATATTAAGCAAATTTGAGTAAATTAACGTATTCTTTCATGTTTTGGATCATGATGACACCACACAGGAATGCTTCAGTTGCTAATAAGCCCTTTCTGAGTTTAGAAACTGGCATTCTTAATTCCGCTACATAGTAAGGGAGGCTGATCAGGATTCATTTCTTACTCACTCGTGTTTCACATGATCTTGGTGTGCAAGGTTGAGTTATTCTCATGATCTCTCCCACCAGACCAGGGTTTATCAGAACCCTGGTATAGTCTGAATGAGTCTTTGTATCCATCATGATGATCATTGATGGGTTTTTCCAAGTGAGTTGTGATGATGCCGCACAGGAATGTTTTGGTTGTTAATAAGCCCTTTGTGAGTTTGGAAGCAGAAACATGTAATTCGGTGGCACGGTAAAGGAGGCTAATAAGGGTTTAATTCTTAGCTACTTATGTTTCACATAATTTTGAGGTGCAATGTTGAGAGAGTGCCACACATGCAAATGTTGCTACATATGTACAGTTGTCACACATATTATATATATATATGTGTGACAACATATATATGCCGTCACACGTGTTGTATATGTTGCCGCACAGGTGTATATGTTGCCACACCGGCATATATGTCGCACCCCAAGGTTCATGGTCGCCTTGAAAGACTTGATGTCGCCGCCCAAAGGGTTCCATTGCCACCAAATAGTTCATGACGCATGCCACCCTCTAGCATGTTGCTGCACACCAAGTAGTGCGCCGTGTGATGCAATTAGTTGTTGTGTGGCGGCATGGGTCACGTCATTTCACGCAGTGTGTAGTAGTATATGCAAGGGAACAAAAGAAGCATTTGTGACGTGCACCTGGGTTCAATTCCCAGATGCAGTGCATGTCTCCATCAGCAGGAAATCTGGAACCTAGCTTGTCTAAGACGATTCTGAGGTTGTGTCTGGGGTATCATCAATAGCCTTTGTACAGCCTGAAGTATGCCCCCAAAGTCACAATTAATTTTTGCTCTCCTTGTCATTATTGTGATGTTAATTTTATATGTCTTAGTACACTCAAAGAACACCTCTTCAATATTATCCATTTGGCATATTGGAGGGACAACCTTTTTGGTGTCCTTTGATTCAATCAAATTCTGGTTCAAATTGTGAAACAGGAAATTGATTCTCAAATTTCACATTTGATACAAACTAAGGATACAGGTTATTGGTTTTTTTCAGAAATCAACCTTTTGACTAGAGAATAGGCGGGCCCGCCCGCCAGGCAACCTGCACCATTGTATGTACTCGCCAAAATGCAGCCCAAAACCTTTTAGCACACCAAGTCAGCCATTGAGAGCGAAGAGCTAACTATAACAATGTGGAATTCCAATTGCCGCTCCCCCAACCATTAAACTAGGCAAACCCACTTGTACAAAATGATACAGGAATAGTACAGGCATCAGCCTGAAACCCGGTTTGAGATTTCCTCCACCGTAACCCGTGGTATGACATCAATGTCTACCTCAAATCTATATTTGAACCTCTTATCCGGGTGTGAAATCCAAATTGTACCTTTTTCCACAAACGGTCTTGGTCTGCCTTCTGACACTACAAACTGCACATCAGCAAACATCCGTATCACGCAGAATGGAGAAACACAACCTACGCTCTAAAACCCTTTCCAACAATCTTCCGATGAATTGTTCCCTCACTGACTCGGGAGCGGAACCACATTTTTCCACCGAAGGTCTTTGTATTGAGGCATTGGTATTTGATTCTATGACTGTCTGTTTAAATGTGAATTCCGTTTGGTATTGGTAATCTTCCGTCCAAGAGAAGTGAAACGACTCACGATTGGATTTTACAATGTAGTTAGTTGGATTCTGATTGAGAAATTATAATTTTATTTGGCATGAAACTAAAAGTTACGACACCTGCTCTCTTTTAATACCCGTTAACAATGCAAACGAAATTTACCTGGATTCACAATCATGTACGTTGACTGAATCCCAACTCGGCATGAGCATTCGCATCACAATTGGTAATTCCTGCAGGCACCCTCCATTCCTATGATCCCTCTACACGCAATGCAATCGATTTAGAAGCGTACTTTTCCAAAAGTTGCTATGTGGCCCTCCGGTTGGCCGCCGTATTTGTCCATTCAAGCGCCAAGCAACGGCTGATTTTGCTATTCAATGACCACCTTATAAAAGGATCCTTTTGTCCCAACTGTCACGCCGACATGACCGTGCACTTTCATACTCGAAGGTGGGGAATTGGCAAAAGTTACTGCTCCCAAAAGCACCTCGTCCTTCTCACCAAATTGAATGCTTTTGAAAATGTAACATGCATTGACACATTTTTCCGATAATGAGATTCACAACCAATATTACCACCTTTGATCGGGGTTAGTTTGATGCTAATAGTGCCTATTTAGAGACAAAGCAGTTCGGTAAGGGCCGATGATAAACCGCAAAAGCTCAATATATAAAGAAGCATGTCGTGGATGACTTTTATCCCAAATTCCGCAAACTTACCTCACCATGATCCTATTTGAGAAACTCCACCGAATCGGAATCGACGTAGATTTCGTTGAGTTCCTTATTATTTTAAACCAACACTTCCACCAAAGTAGGTTCACTCACAAATCCCCAGCCGAAGTATCCTAATCCCCTGATGTTTTATTCAGATCGCCCTCCTCGAACCTGGATCATCTTCCCTAATTCTGTCGCGATCAAAATGCACCTTTGGAAGAAATACGCATTCAGGATCAAGCGTTTCGGCACCAGGGAGGCGGTATGTTCCATTTACCGGCTAGACTCTGCGTCAACAACGCCTGAAGCGCAAAGTACGTTATTTCTACTGTCTGCAAGGGAAGTTTGCATGTTAACTCTTCATTCCTTTAGGATGCTATGTAGAGATTTTTGCTGAGTACCCAAAACGTGGTCTCCCCCACGTTCATGCTTCGCCCCGTCGTTTAAATGGACATACCACTGTCTCTCACAACGACGTCAAAGAAGTCGCCTCGTGCATCCTGTAGTAGAGCACAAAATCAATCATGTACATCATATTCTTGTCCTGGTCACAGTACCTCAACCTTCTCCTACCCTTGTTGGACATCCATCTTCGCACATATTCCAGAATCTTGTATAGCCCCTCCACTTGTCATATATGTTGTATCAGGTGCCGCTAATTCAAAAAATTCATGGATAAGACCTGAGCACTAAGTCGATGAGAATCAAGTATTTTCTCTTCCCTTAGCCCTCTACTACAAATTCGACACGTTTCCATGAATGACGTGCGCATCTACTGTTGCCTGGAGACCCAACCCATCCTGGCGTGTTCTTGCTTGGATCTCCTGGGTCCTGACGCTGGATCCAGGTTAGTGAGCACGACTATGAAACCTCACTGTTTGGTTCATTCGGTCAAGCATGAATATCTTGAATCCTGATCTAGGACATAGCCACTCCACTCATTATATATCTTATACCAGGATACGATATCTGAAAAGATTCATGGATAGAAACTCAGCACTCCAAGATGAACTTCAAGTTCCTTCTCTTACATTAGCTCTATACTATCAATTTGACACACTCCCATACTCAATGTGTGCATCAACTGTTACATGGACATCTTGCGCATCACGGCGTGATCCTGCACGGATCTGACATTGGCCGTGACGTTAAATCCAGGTCAGTGACCACGACTCTGAAACCTTATTGTTTGTTTCATTCGGTCACGGATGAATCTCTTTAATCCAGAAGTAAGACAAAGTCAAGTTTTATCCCCTTGTTCTCTACAGAAGTACAAACTTTGGATACATACACCGCAATAGACATTCATGGAGTCATATACTCTGTGCTCACGAATTAACAATGGAACCGTTTGACACTAACAACATGCTGTGGTCCAAGCATTATGGGACATAAATAAATACACAACAGGAATTCAAGAGTGGCACAGACAGAGAGACCCAACACATTTATGTAACCAATGCGTTAAGCTTGGATTAGTTCGCAACATACAACATTTGTCGTTGCTCGAGCCGCAACCTGTGTTGCCAAACATACCTTCAAAGTACGTAAAGACGTGCATCTAGATAATGCAACGTACAACTGCCCGTGTGCGAAAGCTGGCCCGGGTAAGAAGATGCCCACTTTTTTGAGGCTTTGACCCTGCGCTTTGTTGATCGTCATGCAAAATGCAGAGACCACCGGAATCTGCTTTCTGGAGAATGGAATAGGTTGATCCAAGTCTCCGTGATGAATCAGCCTCATCTTAGGCAGTGCAATGACTTCCCCTCGTTTGGGACCTGTTATCACTACGCAACGGAGGAGGTAATCCGAGATGCTAATGACGACCAATCTAGTTCCGTTGCAAAGCCCAGAACCTATGCTCAAGTTCCTTAGGACCATTATGGGTTGCCCAACTTTCAAGAACAGCCTATGCTGCGGAAAACCTGTGAAATCGATCTTATTCAAAATCTCTGGAGTCATCGGATCCGCAAAGTTGGGATCAGGATTGTCTATCGAGACGGCGCAAGACATACCACCGGGTGTTCCTTCCAAAATGGCGTTATTTACACTTGCTACCGTCTCATTGAACGGCGTTATCAAGCCTCTCTCGGAAAAGTACGTCGCAGTCTGATGCGATTCCGGGTTTGACATTGTCCCGACTAAGTCATCGTATAACCAAGAAATTAAGTTGATGGGATTATCGGTGAAAAGTGGTACTGTTTGGACTTGAACATGTTCGAGTGGAATAATCTGTCTGTCTTGACTCTGAAGTTTACCATTGCCGAGATCCAGTAGCCATTTTGCATAGTGCCGCGCATCTGTATTGTCGCCGTCGGCGTCAGTTCTTAACCGCAAGTTGACTTTCAATTTGAAGGTACTAATGAGGGACCATAATTTAGAAGACTTTAAACAGGCCCATTTCTGATCAAAAAGCGTCCCATGAGGTACAATAGGCAGCGTTTTCCGGAAGTCTCCCAAGAAAATAATACTAATCCCGCCAAATGGCTTCGAATTATTTTTGATATGTTGCAAACTCCGGTCAACAGACTCGATGCAATGCCTATGTTGCATAGATATCTTGTCCCAAATTATCACGGGCGCGGAAAGAATTTTCTGACTCTTCTCATCTCTCCCGGTGAGGTCACACGTGCTAGTGTCATCTATAGTGATCGGGATATTGAAGGCTGAGTGTGCAGTCGTACCTCCACTTAGAAGCAAAGCTGAAACCCCTGACAATGAGACTGCCACGGGCCGGAAGCCTTCGCCCTCGAAGAAATGAAGTATTGTGTTCAACGTGTAAGTTTTTCCTGTTCCACCAGGTCCGTCTAAGTAAGAAATCGTCTGATCCTTGGTCCTGTAACCGTCCAAAACGTGATCCACAAAGTGCCTCTGGTCCTTGTTCAGGCTATTTTGCTCGTGTTCGAACAAAGCTCGACTCCTTGCACTATCAATTCCAGAAGGTTGAGTCGGAAGCGCAGTTAAGCCTGGTTGGCTAGTCATCTTGGTTTTAAGATCAATGCTAAAACCGACGTTTTCAGTCTCCTTGCCCATGTTTGGTAGACTTTCGTTCAATCTATTGAAACCATATGCATGTCGTAAATCTTTATCAATTGGGCCTTCGTGACCTAAGCCTTTCAAGGTAGCTTCAACATCTTCCGTTAAAAAATTGGCAAACTTCAACCATAGAGTGTCGGGCGAAGAAACGGGTCCATAAGTCAACATCAAGCTAAATAGTTCTCGTAATTGGTGAGCCAAAGCCCACAACAAAGCCTCTGCCAATGCCGCCTCATGATGTTTATCAGACTCCAATAAACCCAATTTCTCAGCGGCTTCACAAAAAGTGCTGTAGGTGACGCCGTCGATGGTTTTCAAATGAAGAAAAGACTGGGGGCCTCTCACGTTGAACAATAGGAGTCGCAAGAAATATTTCTCCCCATCGGCCACCTTGGTGTAGTGAACTCTACCGATTGTCCGCAACTTCTTGTTCCGAGCTTTGAAATGTTTTTTTGTTTTATCCCAAGTAAAGTGCTTTGTGACATCAACGTAAAGAAGGTTTCGAGCATAGACGTTTTTGTGCCCCTTAGTATTATCTTTACATAGGCGGAAAAAAGGATGTTAGAGTAGAATTAGGCAGTGGGCCAATGGTGACTTTCTGTCTTGCTTCCTGCTCGTCCTCATATTACACCAACTTCTCATTTTCTAAATGGAGGTTCAAGTTCATGACCGCAGGTTTCCTTTTGTTCATGAACAACTTAAACAACCGCCAAGCACCTGCACTGCAAAGTCAGCATACTCGTCATCTTATCATTACAATGTTTGGCATTACTTACATTCAGGTGCGCTGATGTAGCGGCAATCTTGGTACTCCTTGGTTTCATCGTGTACTTCAGGTTCCACTGTGGTTGGTTCATTTCGCTTTCGCTTCCGTGTCGGAACAGTTTCTTTCCGAGTCGATCCAGTAGGAATTTCGCGGGCAGGGTTTGGATTTTCGTCAGGTGCCGTCTCCATGTAAACTCTCGCTTTATCATATCCTTTAGTGACATATTTATAAAGATACCTAATCGGCCTAGTTCCCACCGGTATCTCCACGTTAATGTGACATTCCATCAACATCAATAAATATTTGTTGTATGGGACAACATGTTGATTGGTATATGTAGAAGAGGGTTTTGAAACGGTGCGGCCATTGTCTGGCCTGCAATAATTGGGGAAGGAAGCGTCTGAGACGGACGTCTCTTCCGCAAATGGCTTTGGAAATCGAGATCAACATCTTCCATTGATCCAGCAAGGACCTCCTCGTTGGCAGGGACCATGAAGCATGAAAGTTTCTACTAAATTATGGAGACGCTCTTCAGACACCGGATTGGGAAGCTGCACCGTGACCAGGGCGTCGATTTCATCAGCAGTTTTCGGTCGAGATGCTTCGTCCATAATGAATAACAGATGTGCGTGAGGTAGGCCACGTTTCTGAAACTCGACTACGCCCAGGTAGGAGATACACTTCCCTAACCTCCCCATTTTGTAAATCTCACCTAGGAGACAAATAAGTTTCAAATAAAAGACACGAGCGACAATATCGGGTCGGTCAGATGCTGTTTCACCGTACTTCAACGAATTCTGGATCTCGGGCCAATTCGGATTTGCCGTCATGGTGATGAACAAACTTGGGCTTCCAAATTCCCTGACTAAGGCCATCACATCGTGATACAATTTATGCATATGTCGGGGGCCTCCCCCAAAAGTTGAAGGTAAAATGATCCTCTTTCCTGTCGGACGTTGGTTCCCATCAAAAGCCTCACGTAATCCTTGATACAAATCGGCCTTAATGGTCTTTTGATTGTTTTTATACCACCGCAGCCGGCCTCGTTCAACACAAAGGTATAAGTCTACAATCAACTGTTGTGTGAGTCTTTGACCATGGAGGAACAGGGAAAAATGTTTGTTTCTCTCGTATAGAAGATACGCGCCCCATTCGAGATTTGTCACTTTGAAGTCCTCCCGTTTTCCTGACGAAATTTTGTCAGTTTCGGACCTGACCAAGTTGTGAAACTCTATTACTTACTTTTTTTGTTCTGTTTTGCAGTAGGTGATGTATAATCATCATCCCATTGTTGCGAGCCAAAAGGTAACATGAGCGGATAGCAAAGCGGTAAATAACATGTACTTAAATCCGAAATGTGCTTCAGTCTATTGTTCTTCCGGTGAAGGATGATGTGGCAAGGCTTATCATCTAAAGTTTCTGATGATTCAACAATTGCAGCCACGTCTTCTGGGCGGGGTTTATTATACGTTTTCACTTCCCTCTTACCCGGAGGTAAAGTCTTCAGCATGATCCGGAGCGATGGTTGTGACTCTAAGATGGTAGCCGAGGATTTTAAAAACTCCACGTAAGGACTAACATCATTCAATACATTTTGCAGTTCTCGCATCACGTCTCTTGATAAGTTTTTCTTCTTGAAATGTCCTAGTCTTACATCCACCTCACCTTCGCCTCCATCTCCAACAACATATATCTGGGCATAGGATGGAGTCTTCTTCGCAGCTGGCAAAGCCGATCCAATGCGATGAGCTAGTTGTCCTGACACGCGGAAGGTGTTGATCCCCTTTTGTCCCGTGACAGATTGATCAACCTTCACTCCCAAGGAGGTGAACGACAACGCATTGTTATAATGGGTAATGTTGTCTTGAAATTCTTTTGCATCTACAAATTCCCGTCAGAACCTGCCACGATAATGATAAAAGCCCAAACTCACCTTTGCCTTTTCCAGTGTATAATTTCAGCAGAGCCTTGGGCACGGTAGGTCCTTTGAACTCTCCCCAAGGTAAGGTCACCGAACCTTGTTGACAACAGTTTGAATAGATATCTTCTTGATGTTTTGATTTTACCTTTGTCCTCTCTTCTGCCCATCGCAATGCGCCGCAATACTGACATTTGTGATTCTGGTCTCCAAGCCGATAAGGGAGGTGTTGAAATTTTAATAAAATGGAAGATTGATTGTTCTCGGCGCTGGTCTTGCACACGACTCATTTTGTTGCGACCATAACCGGCTGATTGAAGAAGTTGACTGTCTATCACCCACAAAATCCGTCTCTTTGGTGGTTCAGGTCCAAAAACATAGGGGCAGGTCAGAATTTGAAGCTTTTGGCGGTTCCGACAGGAGAGATGGGAACCATGAGCTGACATACATCTAAATTAATTCTCCAATTGGCCGCAGTCTCAACGGCACCAAAGTCAAAACGGAGGCAATTGATTTGTGTTGGTTTTTGGCTGATATATGGGGTAGGTGCTTTCTCAAAGAGATTAATGACTTTTGTTTGAAAAAATGACGCTAGGTACTCCAAATCGGATTACTGCGATAAGCAATAGGATACACGCCACACCAAGTTGAAGAGATGTCAGCTGGCCTAGGGTACTTCCGCAATCGCAAAAACAATTTACGAATGATGAGGTTCAAAGACTTGGTTGCAAATTTATGGTAGGAATCAAGATGTTCAGGGTTTGGAAAGAATGTTATGTTTATGTTTAGGTAGCTGAAGTTCATGATATGAATGCGGATGTTGGTTTAGGTTAGTTGTTGGGTTCTGAGTCCTCCATGACCAACGGCTTATATAGTTAACTTGTACGACCCCGGTGCTTTTGGAAAAGAACCTTTGTTTCCGTAAAAGCACTCGCTCTAAAAGCACATGCGCTTTCCACATTCAAGTGCTTTCGCGTGTGTTAATTAACGTCTCGTGAAACGCTCAGACTAAGTACTGCTCGAATCATAATAGGCTCTTTAGCCAAGTTTCCCAACACGGGCTCCACCCTTGCAACAATTAGGATCTTCAAAGAGCGAGGCCTCGACGCCAATTCTACCCTTACGTCTGCGGGTCGTACATTGATCTAACCGACAGCTAAAGCAGTCAAACAAATTATGAATTTGAAGAGGGCACCGCAGTGAAATTTCACATGCACTTGTCAGGTTCGTAACAGCATCTGAGTAGCGCAACACCCTTCAGTCTGCACAAAACGTAGACCACGATTCCAACAGACACCGGCGTGGTCGTGAGTACACTCCGGCAGGCGCAAGGTGGATCTGGCCCATTTCAAGCGCCTTATCAGAGGCGTGTGGGATGCTTTATGTGAAGGTTCGGCCGCTCTCAAGGAAATTCAAAGATTCATATGCGCGCTATTCTGAATCACGAAAGGAGGATGAAGGCCTCATCACGGTCGAGGTGAAAATGAGATATGTACTGAACACTGGATTCCATTGTAATTAACTAATACAACAAACAAATATCAAACGCCGACATGTGGTTGCAAAGAAGGGGACAGAAGGGACGCCTAGTCCTCGTCACTTTCATCTTCTGCTACAGACTTTTCTTCTTCCACGGACTGAAGCAGAGCTTTCCCTTTTCCCTTGGCTGTGTTCGGAGGGACACCACCTGCGTCTCCCTTGTAGTTCAACGGTTTGGGCTTGGTGACGGGATTTTGAACTCCGGGTGAGGCGGTCTTCTTACCTTTCTTATTAGGTGTTTTTACCGCGTTTCGAACTGGAGGGGCTCTTGCTCTTTTCTTTGGAGGTTGCGGTTGTTCTTGTTCGACGCATGACTTTACGTCTAAGTCCTTTGAAGACCCCTGGACACTTTTATTATTATCAGAGATCCTAAAGATGAAAGAATGATTATCAGCTATTGGAGGAGAACAATCCATTGAAACAAAAGTTACATTTTGCCACGTGACCTGCCGCCTGGAGTTATGATGGTTTTGCCTGAAATTGGAGTGGAGGTAGCGCCACTACTCGATGGCCCGGATGTGACGCTGACCCCAGTAATCTGAATGAGAGAAAAGACGCCATGTCAACTGTACTATTCTGCGCTATGAATGGTTCGAACTGTACAAACCTCGACAACCCACATGTGCTTGGACATGTCTTTACCTACGATGTGGCCGATTAATTGAACCTCACGGTTAGGGATAAGTAAGGGCTGCAATTTCTCCATTAAGGGAGACCAAGGGCATCTGTATTGGACGTCGAAAGAGCTCAAAGCACGAATCTAAAAGAGAACAATCAGCGTCACTCTTTATTACGTGCAAGGATTCAATCACCTCAGGATTGTAATCCGTATGCCGAACGACAACAACGATGGTGTCCTTTCCTGCAGATACAGGTTTGATTTTGCGTGAAATGATGACGCCGAGTCCAAATACGCTGACTGAGTTTGATATGTCACCTTTAAGGTCTCGGGAAGTAGTTGCAAAGATTTGGTTTTTGGGTTCGTAGTAAAATTTCTGTTTGCCGGGTTGATTTAATGCAATCAAACGGCCCTTGAAGAAATAAACACCGTCTACTTCAAGAATAGTCTTGACTCCACCATATGCGGAACCTCTGATTACCCATCCCATGGAGTCCTCGGCATCCGGTTCCCAGGTAACAATCGTCATATGGGAGTGTCGGAACCCCCAAGTGCCTTGGACATCTGATTCAAGCTGATTGCGACTCATCAGCATCGAGAAGGGACAATAGGGCACGGGAACGGACGATACTGACTTGCGCAAACATGTCAAACAAAGAAGAGATGTAAAAGGGATGATTCTTTTTCTTGCTGTTAGTCAATCCTTTAACCGTTTCAGACCGCGGGGTCTTTGGTAAAGAGGATTTCAACATGGCAACGATGGAGGAGCGATTAGGTTGGTGGTTGGTGAAAGTGATTTTAAGTTGAGATGCAATGGTCAAGTTTATGTTGAAGGTTGAATTTGCGAGTAGAATATTTTCGATTACTAACAAAGATTAGATTGCAACTTAGGGAAAAGTGAAATGCAAGAGTCAAGCATTGGTAGCGCAATATATACCCTTTGAGTGGTGAATAAAAAGCTGTTGAAAGCATTGTGAAAAGTACTCGACATGTTTTGGCGACCGGTTCAAATAAAAGCGCCAAATGAAGGGATTTTGCCTTAGACATCCATACAAACGCCAAATCATGTAAAATTAACCAGAGTGAGAAAGTCGCTTTTCATGGAGCTTTTCAAAAAGCATCGAGTAAACCATAGAAGCCCAGTAGGGATCCAAAAGCGCCGATGGTTCGCACATTTTGAAAAGCACCAAGATCGAAGGCCGAAAAGCAATCTCACCGCTACGATGTGCAAGATTACCTGGCCAAGACCGTGAGAATTCCGAAAATTCCGAAAAGTTCCATAATGCCGGTCAGTGCCAGGCACATACCAAAATTTCATTTCCAGTTATGAATAACCGCTGAAGATGTCTACTCCAATTGTTGCTCCCGTCGTGAGGACAAAAAGACAAAGGGAGACCGATGTGTTGGACACGATGAAAAGATGCTACATTTAAAGCAGTTTCGAAGGACCCGCCGACTCGACAACGCTAAACAGTGTCGAAATAAGCATACATTTTGAGGCAGTCCCCTCAAAGAATATGATTTCAATGACATGAGCTAAATCGACAATTTAAAGGTGACACAATAAATAGATTTTTATCGCGGAATTCCTGACTGGCGTCGGCTGGTCTAGGTAGCTATGTTGGAGAGGTTCAACATCTTGTTAAGCAGGTGTTGCAGGATTTCACCACACCTCAAACTTGAAGAGGTAAATTGACTCAAGATAACATAGTTCGTAAGCGGTATGTATGTGAGCGGCGGTGATGGCCAGGTACCGGAGACTCCAAAATGCGCATAAAATTACCTACAGTGAATTCTAACAACGCAAGCAATATGGCGGTATTATAAGAATTGTATCAATCGGTACACCGTCGGGGCACAACTCCTTATAAATAATAAGAATCTGAGGGGCGCGAACTCGCAACGTAGTTTAGTAAATCTATAGGCAACTGCGCGTTGTCGCGGCGGGTTAAGAGGGACAACAGGCGATCAAGGCAAAACGGGAGGTATGATGTTTTTATCATGATAGGAGATTTAATAAGGTAGAGTAACATGTATAACAGGCCATAGTAAAGGAAACAAACAATAATATTTTTAAAAGCAAAATAAAGCGATGGAGTATAACAGGAGAGCAGCTCATTTATCATCCAATTTGATGAAAGCTAACGCAGATGACAGATCCGCGACTTTTGAGGTGGTAGGGTGCTCCATTATCATAAAAGACGCAACTCCAGTGGAGTAAAGCTTGGATACAAAACGATAACGGAGACCCATACTTGAGTGTAGAAAAGTACCTGATTGGTTGACGGAACGGTTTCGGTTCTGGTGATCTGAACCAAATGCAGGTAAATGTCAGCACAATTAGGAGTCATGGAGGACATCCACATACTGACCGTTCATGATTTTAGTAACAACCTTAAATAAGAAAGTGTCATTCAAAGGGTGATCCCAGGTAGCGGCAACGTGCCATTTGAGCCAACAGGTGCCAGGATGAAGGGAGTTGTATGCACTGCGGTGGACTTGCATGGTGTTTTTATTTTAGGGTAGGATTTGGAAAGGTCGGTTTAAATTTATTTAGGGTGTGGTTTGCGGAGTCAATGAGATGGGGGTGGATGGAGGAGTATAATTGGATTGAGATGCGCCTTTTATACCTGCGGTCAGGTGGGGGATTTGCTTGAAAAGTGTCCTTGATGGATCGCTGGCTCGTCACATTTGTTGGTATTAAACAATAGAAACCAGATCATTGCACCAGTTTTGGTTGGTACACGACTCAATGATGTCTGCGCAAATTAGACAATGGGATAACTCATGAAGTTCAAAAGCAGATGTATGACGAAAGGTGAATTTGACCGAGGAGAAAAAAACAAAAGAGTTAGAAGCCAGGGAGATGGACGATGTGGATGGCGTATGCGCAGGGGAATCGCTACGGAGAAAAAATGAAAGGTCACAGTAACAATCACGGAGAGTGTAATGGTGGTAAAAGCAGTCAAAAAGCAACCACGATATATTGAATGGGATGAGCACAACGCAAGTCGCAAGATACAGGCATCAGAGGTAAAAAGCACATGGTGATCGGTGCAAAGAATAAGCATCTCGATCATGTACCTAGATATTCTAAAGGGGGTAACAGTAGGCATGTGGGTAAATAAGGCATACGGCAAAGGCAACGGTGACTTTGCAGAGAGACACAGGAGACGTAACTTTTGCAAAAATGTCATTGTTAAAACAGCACCGACAAAGTTGGGGTGTGCAGCGGTGATACGAACTTGGGGATGCAAGAAGTTAGCGCTCTTGGAATACAGATGAAAAGCGCTAATTAAGTGATTGTGAAGCTGAAGAAGACGGCATTTGGAAAAGCCTAATCAATGAAAGACAGGTGGGAAGCGGTCGATAAGACGTCTTTTGATGCTTAACAAAAGAATACATAGGAGAACAATGAATGATGAGGCACTGGTTCAGGTGCATTTGTTAGCTTATACGCTTTTGATTGCGAAACAGGCACATGAAACAGGCAGATCGCGCTTTTGCTTTTCCCGTGAGGAAAAGCATAGTGACGCATAAGCCAAGAAAGATAGGAATGGTGAGGCATCCGCAGTTGGGTGCAACAGGCAGAGGCCGGAGAAAATGGGTATAAATAAGAAGAGTGGTTGAGCTGTGAATCGGCATCGTCCAACGCTACTCACGGCTATTCACGTATGTGGGCCTCAAGTGAGAAGCGGAGAGGACCCGGTGCTTCATCAATCCGATTACTGAATTGCTGCCAAATTTGCGCAGGATTCCGTGATTTCGGGGGGTGAATCCGGATTTATCAACCTTTTGATAATACTAATAATTACAATAGCAAGAGCCTTGAATACCAAATAAAATATTGGAATTGCAGGATGAAGCAACTAATGATCATCCTTTGCGATATGTTCATCAAATCTGACCACATTGTCCAACAAGTCTCTTATCTCACCAATTTCAAAGCCTAAACCGCTCAATTCCTCCCTAGTGATTCCACCTGCAAAGTTATGATAATCTCATCTTCTTGCTGGTCACAATCCCCAAAATTCAATCCATTTCGTCGATTTCAATAAACTCGAGGTAATTGGCCATAGAGGCTGAACCACAAACCACCGGAACAGCAGTCTGCGGGGTCTCAAATGTCCCAGAAACACCTACTCAACGTCTTTTGACATTCAGGGCCCCCTTGCTATCTTGAATTCCAGATGGTGGGCTAGTTATAGAGACACCATGAACAGTGGGATCAATCTCAAAAGAAAGATAAGGTTAGCTTACAAGATTTGTGATGAAATGATGATAATATTAAAGACTCACCATAGCTCTTGCCCATTTTGCTTGGTTCCCAGTACTTATCGAGACATAGGAGTCATCATCATTTGGTAGCTGGTAGATGCGTGTGTGTCGATTGATCAAGGCATTGACATTACCAACCTTGTTCAATTTTGCTAATTGAACCTCAAACTCATCCACATCACTAACATTGCTCATGTTCTGGAACCAAAGAAAGCATATGGTAAGCTTGAGTTATCAGATAATATCAGCCTGGAGGAACTCACCGTTGGATGAACGTGTTCATCAGGATGGTTGATAGGGTGTGGAATGCTACGGAGAGTCTCATGAAGAGTGGAATTCTAGAGATACAAAGAGAATTGTTCGAAACAAAATGAAAGAAATCAGTAAATCATATCAACAATGAGAATGATAAAAGATTTACCTTTTGAGCAACGTCAATTGGATCCGTGGGCTTTGGCATGACTAGAGAGACACCAGGTTTTTTTTGGGATTCTTGATGGCTGCAACGCACCAAGATTTGAATGTCTGGTCTGTGTTGAGTATAGTCTTGTCATTCTTGAGAAATTTGTGGATCGATGGAATAAAACAAAACCATTGGATTCCTTGGTAGCGCCATCAAAGGCACAACTTGGAGATGAGTTCCATGTCTGTGAGGCGGGTTTTGACAGACTAGAGGCATATGCTTGTAGCAAGGAGAAGTTCAGTGAAAGAACTTCTTCCCTCCCCCGCAACGAGATCTGAGTCTCTTCCTCTCACGATCTCTCACGTCTGCTCACACACGCACTAGTCTCAAACTCAATCTCATCTCAGATTTCATTTCTCAATACTAATCCTTCAAATATTCACACAAACCTGAATAAAAATGGTAACACTCGCCGAAGAACTCGCCCAAGCAAGAAGGGTAGCCGAGATAGCAATGATAAGTGGAGAATCTGGCCCCAACACGAGGAACAGATCAAGGAACAGAGAAGAGGCGGAGGCCAAAGAGCGTGAGTTCGTCGACTACACAAACGAAATGGGAGACGACCCGGAAAACGACTTTGATAACCCAGAGGACAGCGCCAGCGCGGGTGACTCCAAAACTGGGGGTCAACCAAAACAAACGAACTCAGGAAAACCCACACTACCAAGAGGAGCTGTGAGAGAACCGTGACATGGAACGGAGGAGGACAAAAAGTCAGAGAACGGAGGAAAGGAGGTCGAAATGGAGGGGATCATAAATGCAACAAGGGATACAGATCAAAGATTTGTATACGAACCATGTCCCCATCAACCCCCCCACTTCCAAATGTCACCACCACGTTTCCTCTCCAGTCACTTCCCCCCCCTATCCTCCCGTAACCCAACAAAGACCCGAAATCCATCCCATCCATACTTCACAATACCAAGCATATCGTTCCGTTAGCCGGGGAGATGATAGGGGATGTTGAAGCGTCCATCCCCACCAACACCAGAAATAGAACTGCATCAAGATCGTGATCCGTAGTCCACTTGTAGGCCCATAGGGCAAGGGATGTAGACGTGTCCATCCCCGCTGAGATTAGACGGAAAGACCAAGGGTGTAGATGTGACCACCTAGCGGACAGAAAATGCCAAAACGCTCATCCGAGCCCGATGTTGAAGAGTCCATCCGGAGCCGTAAATAACCATAGGCACGATATGATGGGGAAATATCCATCAGTCGAGATAAACATGAGGAGACCGAGATTGAAATGGTTAGAGCCTAACCGGGGTGGTTTAGACGTAGGTCCATCTAAAAAGACCCAACATGAAAGAACCAACAGAGTGTTGAGATGCCCACTCCCAAATAGTTGTGATAAACATAAAACACGTACAACATAACACTCCAGGGAGCAATGGCCACAGAGGACGGGAGCGTGAACTAACATGGAAATGATTCCCCACGTAATCCCCATTCAGATACCTTGCTTGGAAGCCGAAATGCCTGGTGGAGAACCATTGTGAACGCATTCGACAACGATGACCTATCGTTGGGACGTACAATGTTGAACGTGTTCAGGGCAACATACGGGTCAATCCCGTTTGAGCCGGAAGAGACCAGGGGGAGATGGAGAGAACGAAGCCCCGAATTGAATCACCATCAAAGTCGTCGCCCACGTACAGAGTCCCTCATCCAGGACAATGATCTCCTAGACGAGCGCGAAGAATCCCCACCACACCAAGGTGAAGGAAGAAGGGGTGACATGACTAGACCCATCGCAACGACATCGAGAGAAAGCACCCGCCCAAGACCAAGCAGGGCAGAGACGCCCATCCTTCCCCGCCTCACAAGGGCAGTAACGCCGACAGCTAGAGAGTCCCTAAGAACCTCCCTAGAGAAAAAGAAAAGTGATTGGTCGGGTGAAAATCTGTCAGAGGAGGATGAAATGTCAGACCCAGAGAAGGGTATGGTCTTTGTGGACGACCTCGAACTATCCAACAACAACCTGCTAAAGCTGTCTAACAGTTTCCACCAGAGAATGACAAAGCTTACCGCATACGTTCCCCTGACCGTGTTCAACGCGGATTGGATAGAAAAAGATGTGGAGAAAGCAGGCCTAAAGAAAATAAAGTCAGTAAAAGAACTTCAAGAGGGTGACGACATACCAACCTACTCTGGCCTAACCCCAAAAGATGAAATCTTGATGACGTACGGTGATTGGATGGACTCTATCGATCTATTTATATGTTACGTAGAGGAATTTTATCACATGAAGAAATTGGCAGAGATGTTCAAGAAGCATAAAGCGATAGTCGTAGACATAAGACGCTCCACATCCTGCTGGATGATTGCCTTAAGATACTGTATCAAAGTACGGAAGTTGGTGATGCAGAACAGAATAGGGATAGACAAGAAACTGCAGATGAGCAACGCGGGGATATTACATCAGGATATCTTACGTGCGGCGAAGGATAGAGCCAAAGCCTTAGGAGAGAGAGCCTACAAGGAAAACCCCTACGTCTCGTCAGGGAGTGAAATGGACCAATCATTCACCAAAATCCCCACGAGGAACGATGCGACCACCGAGATCCCAGACAGCGGTAATAGTAACTGGAAGAGCAACTCCGGTTCTAGACGGAACAACAAAAACAAGAACAATCAACAATTTGACAGCGATCATAACGGAAACAGAAAGAAGCCGTGGCAAAAGAACAGGAGAGGCAACAGTACTCACCAGAACAGCAGTTTCCACGCGAATCGAGACCAGAATAGTAGTTACCGCCAAAACGGCGGTTTTGGTTTCGGTTTCACACACCAGAACACCATCGGCTACCAGACGCAAAACGCCTACAATCCATTCGCGTACCATTCTCCATACCAACACAACTACACACAAAACGGTCCGACAAATGGCACTGATCAACATAACCAATTAGCAATCATAGCAAAACCAACTGGTAATAGTCAGAGTGGAGCGTTAGCGATAGTGAACAGACAGAACAACGGAGGAAAACAAAACTGGTAAGCAACGGTCGCTTACTGTCAATCATGCCAAACCCAATTTTCCTTAACCCTTTTTCCCTAATTTCCCTAGATAAAATTATCAAACTTCCCCTAGATTGAATTACCAAGCCAGTCCCAAACCAAAATCCCCTTTTCCTTTTGATGTTGGGAAATCTAAGATATAATAATTCAACCCCATATCATTCCTGATCTGAATTCCATGCAATTCCTTTCCTCTAACATATTGAGAGTTAGGGTAAGACCACGACTGTAATATCTAAAAGTGAGCACGCGGTTAACAGTCCAATTGAAATATAAAGAAAGGTGTCAGTTTAGACCAAAAACTAAATGTCCGTGAGAGACGCCTCCATACACGCTGGAGACAGGAGAGCTTATGTGTGAGAAAGCGCACTCCTAGTCCCAAAAAACGCGTGAGACCAAAAGAGAATGCCAACTGAAGAAATGTCTGAAACGAGGTTGGTAGTTACAAACTGAATAACCTCCTTCTTGGAAAAACTTTCGTGCTAGCAGGTTAAAAACGGAGGATGATCAGAGTATACAGGAGAAAGAAACCCATGAAGCAACGGAGGAGAACCAAGCAACGAAAGAGGAATTGCCGTTAGCAAGAGGACTCAGCAAAGAAAAGGAAAAACCGAGTGCCCAACAAACAACGCTAATACCAAACAAGGAGTGGCCAACTTCGGTGAAGTGTGAAATGGACCTTGGAAAATGGGAGGAAACCCTGAAGCAACTCTATTCCGGAACACGTACTGGAGGGCATGAGATTCCATTCGCCACCGAACCATGACCGTTCGAAGGAATCGAATGCGATAATGATCGAGAAGATTCAGAAAGAATTGACCTCAGGAAGGATGAGGGGACCCTTCACAGAGGAAGAGGCTCTGAAGAAGCTAGGCTTCTTCAGATCAAGCCCGATGGGGGTGGTTACAAACGGTGACGGCACAAAGAGGATCATCAATGACCTGTCCTTTCCAAAACACAAAGACAATCTACCATCAGTAAATTCCTTTGGCGACAAAAAGAAATTTAAGACTACCTGGGACGACTTCGCCAGAGTAGCCTTTTTCTTCGCTAACACGGAAGGGGAACTGCTCCTAGGGATCTTCGACTGGGAGAAGGCATATTGCCAAATCCCAACTCACCCTAGTCAATGGCGGTACCTGATGATACACACAAACAACAAGAGTATCATTCGGAGGAGTGGCAGGGTGTGGTAGTTTCGGCGGACCCGCTGACGCCTGGAAAGACATAATGAAAGCCTACTTTAAATTCAACGAGGTCTTTCGCTGGGTCGACAATAACCTCTTTGTAAAGATAGTCGAGGAAAACAACAAGACAACAATGGAAGACGTGGTAAACCAGAGTGTGATTCTGGGAGTTAAGACCAACGAGGGAAAGTACGCGGAATTTGCTACGGAACAGAAGTATATTGGGTTCGTGTGGAACGGTAAAGAAAAGTCAGTCAGACTTCCGGAAGGGAAACTCAAGGAACGGAAAGAACAGGTGGATGAAGCGTTGAACAGAACAGGCCCACATACTTTCAAGCAGATTGAAAAACTACGAGGAAGACTATCCCACGTAACCCACATGCTACCCCAGATGCGATGTTTCAACACCAGCCTAGACCACTGGATGGCCTCTTGGAAGGAGAAAAGAGCACCACGACTTATGCCAAAGAACGTACATGACGACTTGTGGGAGTGGAAACAAGTCCTGAAAGATTTCAAAAACCATAGATTAATCCCAAAGAAGGAGTCCATAGACGTCGGTTGGGTAGGCGACGCGGCGACCAATCACGGTATCGGTATAATCATAGGATGCAAATGGGCTCAATGGAGGCTAAAGGAGGGTTGGAACGAAACAGATCAGTTAGGCGTAAAAAGAGATATAGCCTGGGCCGAGACGATAGCAGTAAGACTTGGCCTAGAAATGGTAGCAAGAATGGAAGACGTCAGCGGCAAGAGATATCTATTCCTAACAGACAATACCACCACGGAAGCGGTAGTTAGAAATCTGAAATCGAAGCATGTCGCAGTGAACAATGAGTGGCGAAGGATACAGAGGAGACTAGTCGAGCTAGATTGTGACCTGGAAGAGAAACGTGTTACATCCTTGAAAAACGATGCTGACGACCTTTCGAGAGGGATAAGGATAGGGAAACGCGACTCAGATAGACTACAAGTTGAAATACCAGAAGACCTAAAAGACTTTATTGAAGCGTCAACGGTCCCACTTTCACCCTTAACCAACGAAGAAACCCTACCGACCCCTTCATCGACCAAGTAATCATGAAGTCCCACCAGCCCAGCTTCGCGAGAATTGAAGACGAAGTCGCTGACATAAAGACTCTACAAATAGCAAGACATATGGTTAGCGGGGCTTGGGCAGATTCAACAAAACAAGGTTACTCGAGTGCGGTAGCGAAATTCAAGGAGTATATAGAAAGTGAAGGAAAGGAATGGGACTCGGCATTACCAGTACAAGCAAATGACGTATACGGTTTCATCGTCTGGGCAGGAGAATCTAAAGCGGAAAAAGACTCATCAGCCAGACGAACGGTCAAATCCAAGACGATAGAGAAGTACTTAGCAGGACTTACAGCATGGCAAATGGCGACTAAACTCACGCCGCCGAACCTCGACCAGAAAATGATTAAAGCACTGATAAAGGCCTGCGAACAGGCAGAAGAAGAAGAAAAGTTGGTTCCAAACTCAAAGAACAAAGGAGAAAAGAACCCCATCCAAGTGCGAGAACTGATCGGACTAGTCTGCGACCTAGCAGGAAGGTCAGAAGAAGACAAAGCAATCGCAACAGCGGCTCTAGTCGCGTTCTGGGGCATGATGAGGATTGGGGAACTGACGAGGACAACAAGAAGAGAAGGCATGTTAACGATAGCCGATATAAACTTCGAAGGCACCGAGAGTAAGAAGGTTGCGGTACTTACACTATGGAAAGCAAAAACAGCCAAACCAGGCAAATCACAAACTATAAGAATATCATCCCAACCATCAATACTAGACCCAGTAGAGGCCCTAGAACGACTGATCAAAAGAAACGAATCATGGAGTCAAGAAGACGCACTGTTTGGATACGGCTCAAGGAGCAAGAGGAAACCTTTGTCGAAGAAAATGTTCATAAGTCGCCTCGAAGCCCTCTGGGGAAAGAGTGGAGTGAGTTCAGGCAATTGGTCTGGGCACTCCTTCCGAGAAACTTTACGGATCACGCAAATCAGGCCGGACGGCGGGCGCCATCCCAAACATGCTCACCTAGCACGGAAAGTGTTGAGAGAGCATGGGTGATAGGTAATTGAGAATTACATGTATTGTAAGCAATGAATTCCGCAGATCCAAAAAGCTTGCCACTCACCAAATGGATTCGTAGTGCCATCAAAGGCACGACTTGGAGATGAGTTCCATGACTGTGAGGCGGGTTTTGACAGACTAGAGGCATATGCTTGTAGCAAGGAGAAGTTCAGTGAAAGAACTTCTTCCCTCCCCCGCAACGAGATCTGAGTCTCTTCCTCTCACGATCTCTCACGTCTGCTCACACACGCACTAGTCTCGAACTCACTCTCATCTCGGATTTCATTTCTCAATACTATTCCTTCAAATGTCACCCACCCACCCAGCGTACAGCCAACCAGCTCAGATTTGCGTGAGAAAGAAAACTTTCCGGATCACGCAAATCAGGCCGGACGGCGGGCGCCATCAACATGCTCACCTAGCACGGAAAGTGTTGAGAGAGCATGGGTGATAGGTAATTGAGAATTACATGTATTGTAAGCAATGAATTCCACAGATCCAAAAAGCTTGCCACTCACCAAATGGAAAGAGCCTGAGCACGACGGTATTTGGTGATCATTTTGCCGAGATCTTTCATATTGGAGCTACAAGCTTTGGCTACTTGAACTCCAAAGGCGGCCAGATCCATATAAGGTGGGATATCGATTGCAATACCACCTTTCTTTGATTGGTGTGGTTTCCATCTTGGATTCTTCCCACCGTGGTTGAAGTGCAGGAGGTAGTCAAGATGGCATATGAAAGCCTGTTTATGAGTGGTTGGTCCTATAAACTGAAAAAGAGAAGAAGGAACTGTGATTGGTAGAGATGGTCATTGATCGACAGAAGTGAGAACAATCAAAGAAAAAGGGGAGAGTGAAAGAAACGGAAGAAACTCACCTTGGTTTCTAAAACAGGGAGGCTGATGCTGCTTGCATTTGATCCATGCTCATTGTCGGTGTCTGGTGGCATTGCGGAAGTTGAGTGGTGGAGAGATTGAGATCAAGATTGATCAAAAGTGGTGGATGAGTGGATGGATCAATGGTTTTGAGCTGAAAACCATTGAAGCGCTGGATGGGGTTTGGATCAGTCGCCATCCAGCTGATCCGGCTTTGGGTATTTTTCAGATCAGGGCCATTTTTGCGCCTCTCAAGCAAAAAAAAAAGTTTTTTTACAAGCTTTCATGCAGATGCAGTATGTAATAAGCTGAAAACCTTTATTTTTGACAAAATTCACCCATTTTCACTGCTTTTCACAGCTGTTACTCCTTCTTTCTTGCTCATGTAATATGACATCATCATCTATAACCTCAAAAATCCAGGAAGATCCGCTTGGCAACCCTGAATCCTGCTACTACCACCATTACATATGTAAATTACATCTATAATCCTTGTTTACCATCCTTGAAAAAAGGACCTTTTCTCTAATATCTTCTGTTTCTCCTTATCAACCTTCAAAATTAAGATTTTCACTGTATAATATAATGTTGTTCTTTCATACTCTAACCTGACAAAACCCATAAACCTAATATTACACCCTAAAAACCATTTCAAGACTGTATACCTATACTTTTGAATTTTTCTTATCTTCTTCTTTTCTTTTTTTTTGGAATATGATTGTGAATAAACTATACTGATCTCAATAATCTTTTTGAAATATTATCACATAATCTTGACCCAATGATCAACACATAAGCCTAGAAAAGCTTCAATTGATCTAAAATCCTCCATTTTGAATTTTCTGCTATGCTGAAATTTTTAATGATTAATTTTTTTTGATTGATCCCATAAATAGGTCACCACACCAAGTAAGACCCAACATGTCTGATTCAAAACATTGGGTTGTGTCCTTGGGTTCTGCGGTCACATCTGGGCAAAACTGAGCATCAAAGGAATTGAGCTCTACAAATGTGTTGCTGGTGATGTTGTTGGGGCATAGCAGTTGGCCAAAAGCAAGCTTTTCTTCCAAGGTAGGTGCCGGATCAGGTTGTTGAGATAAGGTGTCCGGTTGAACAGAATGTCTCCCAGGTCTGAATTTAATGACAAAATCAAAGCACCCAGATGTCTCTACCCATTTGGCCTGGCGTCAAGTTAGCTGCTTTGTTGTCATAAAGCTCTCAATTGTTGTTATCAGTATACACAGTCACTTCTAGTCAGTGCAGGTTACCGCCAAGGTAATCTGATGCCAATCTTTGAAAGAAGCAACCAGCGCTAAGAGTTCCTTGTCAAAGATCTCATAGTTTCTTTCAGCTGGTATGAGGGATTGTGAAAGGAACACAACCGGTGTAGAACTCCTACGCAGTGTAGCGTAGGCTGAGCTGGAGATAGGACAAAGTACAACTGGTGAGAATGGAAGTACAACAAATGCAATTAAGCTGCCCTCAACCTTTAGAAATCTCTAAGTTCAGAGCAACGGAGCACAATTCTAAAACAAACTTTCCTGTGACACACACCCAACACCTCTAATAATGTTACTATATTCTTCCTACTGAATAAATCAGCACCAAACCTGGTCCGAAACAGCTCAAACAAGTCTTTTGGCTTGTAACGAGTGGTCACCAAACGTCCCTTAAACACTAAAAGTGCATACGCTAGGGTTACAGAAATCCTAAATCACCACTACACAAAAAATTGGCCATGTATAACAATCTACTTTCTTTTAAAAAAATTCAACACTGAGATCTTTTGAGAGAACTTAAAAGAATATGAAAAAATTATAATGTGAGGTTGGTTGATGAAGAAGTTGTATGAACTTCTAAGACTGTCTGAAACATTAAAAAAAATTGCCAAAACAAATTTCTAAAAGAGACCACTACAATCTCCTTAAAACTTCAAAAGACACGCTCAACAATCCACTTTCACAACAGAACCGCACTCTACAGTTCACAGACGTTTCACGCTACAGGATGTGTAATCACTCCGAAATACTAAAAAAAATAACACTTTCATCCTTTTATAAGGGTATAACAATTTTACAGAAAGAACTATCACAAAACTCACAACACTCAACACAACACTTTTGGATGGACGGACCAAACTCCAACAACACCACCCACACCCTTCTCTTATATCCACAATCTCAGCTTCGCTGTGAACTGGTGTTGTGTTAGCTCCCTTGGTATTCTCAGTTGTAGGCATCTGTTCTCAACGGTGTATACACTTGCTAGCTGTTTGTAAAGGCAGTTGAGAAGGCAAGAAATCGGACTCACATTGCGGGGGTACTAACATGTTTGAAACACATATCTGCTCATCACTATTCCTAGGTTCCCTTGTGGGATCCTCCAAGGGCTGGTGCGATGTTGACAGTCACAATGACTATTGGGCCTTGGTCAGAGTGAAAGATACTGGTGAGCCAGTCAATATTGTGACCCTGTTTCCTGAACCATGGCATGCCAAGTAATGTGTTGTAGGCGTCTTTCAATCTTGTGACAATGGAATTTGTTGGTGTGTCATCTTCATCAATGAAGACATTACACTTGACAGTCACGGCTTTTGCTTGGCCATTGAAAGCGCTGACAGTGCGTAGCTTACCCAGCGGTGTTGTTGGCAACATATGCTTCTTGATGAACACATCACTAATTGCCTCATGTGTAGCTCCACAATTGAGGAGACACAGGGCACGGGGTTTTTTGATGTGGCACTAGGAAGGGAATGGGACAGGGGCAACAAAAGGTGAAATTGTGGACCACTTGCAGTTATTTTCAAACATGTAACAGCTCCTATACCCATTCAAACCTCCATCACGCTTGAAAAAGGCACATTCAATTTTGAGCATCGCCATTTTTTGACTCTTCAGCACAACTCTTCTCTTTATTCTGAAATTCATATAACTGTGACTCAAATTTGGCTATTCTTGCGCTAGAACCCCCTCCACTCCTAACCCAATTTCCTCTTCTATCTTTCTTTCCACAATTGGCTGCACAATGCTTGCCTCTTCAACATTTAAAACAAAATCCCTTCTCTTGATGTCTTGCCATCTTATCTCTTGAAACACCTGTGCGTGTATACTCAACTTTAGCACTTGAAAGGTCCATAGCGTTGGGGTCACATGGTACTATGGTTGGGATAGTAGTACGAATTGGAGTGCAATTAAGACCGGGTTGGAGCTCGTTGTTGACGGCAAGGGCAAAAGCAGAGATGTTGGCAATCCTGGTGAATGTCTTCATGATAATGTTGACTCGGATCTCTTGTTTTAATCCAATACAATAATGGCTGATATGCTCTGATTCACCCCAACTGGTGCGTGCTGATAACGCCATAAACTTGGCAGTGTAATCTGCCACCCATCCAGTTTGATGGAATGCATGTAAGTCCCTTTGAGCACGGCTCTGACGGTCTGAGTTGAAGAAAGTAGCTTCCAATATTTTCCCAAACTCATCGAAAGTAATAGGTTTGCCTTTGTTGTTATGCAGTATACGTCTGTAGATTGGTGCAGCCGGACTGCTTTGCCGGTGAGGTAAGAGAGCATGAATATAATTTTAGTTTTGACATTGGGGAATGTTTGAGTGTTTGCTAATAAGTAAAGTCCAACTTGATGCACAAAAGCCTCTGCAGCATCTCCCTTAGCACCATCAAACTCATCTGGTGTACCAACTTTTGGGCCTCCTCTAGCGCTCATCATCAGCTTGATAACAGCTGGTGTGAAAGTTGAGGTAGTAATTGGCAGGGTAAGACTGGGAGGTGGTTGCATACTGGGTAATGATTATGAAGCCGGTGGTTGCTGCAATTTTGCTGGTACAGGATCTGCCGGGTTACTTGAGAGTCCGTGAGTGGTACTTGCGTACTTTTGGCATTAATCCGTTGCATGACTGTGTTTAATGGCTCCTGGGTTTCATTGCTAGTGTCCGTATGAGGCACAAAGGAGGTCACAATATGTCCATGTCTGTACCAGTCAGTGAAGGGCCTCGGGTAGGACCTGACGGCGGGCGTTGGATCAAAGACCAGATGATCCTGCCAACTGGGATCACGTCATGATGATGATTTGTCAGACGCATCATCAGGGCAGGGACAGTCAGGGCCTGAAATCTAGATGTACATCAAAAGGCTCAAATGCTCTCATTCGTCCCTGACCCCCCCTTTTGAGTATTCCAGATTTCTGTATCCCACCAGAGACACGTCGCCCGTCCTCCTCTTTCTAGCTTGTCAAGCCTCGCAGTTTTTTTTTTGTTTTTTTTGTTATCTAGATTTGAAATCAAAATTCTAAATCTTTTTCAAATTTCAACTAGTTTATAATTCAGTTAAATCACATTTAAATTATTCAAATTTATCTAAATAACAGTTAAAATGACAGAACAATCCAGTAGAAAGAAGACGGCAACTGGAGATAAAGATCTGGAAAGCACCTCAGTTAAGAATATGTTAATTTCAGGAAATCAAGGAGAATCAACAAAAGCTCCCGGATCAAATCAAAACAACCAAGGTATTATCAATAATACTGGTTTGTCAAGCCAAGGTGATTTGGGAACTTACAAGAATCCTGGTATAAATGTTCTTCAAGGAGTCTCGGCATACGCTAAGGAGAATCCATTGATTGAGAATCAAGGTGATTCTGGGAAAACCAGTGATCATGATTGAATTCAATTGAAAGGTATGTTAAAATTAATTCAATCAAATTTGAAATAGTTTAACTGATTAAATTTAAAATTGCACGAAGAAGCAAATAAAGATATTGGAAGTAGTAAGAAAAATTATCAAAACAAAAATCAAATCCTGATCACAGAAGACTTGGTTGAAGATAATGATTCACAAAAGTCAATCAAACGGATAGATTCAAACTTGTTAGACGTAAACGATGTGTTCAAACAAATCCCAGTGATGAAGGGTAAGTGTCGTAATCAAATGTCAAAGAGACTTAAGACCTTCATTAATGAACTAATTATTTCAAATTGCGACAGGAACTCCTAAAAAGTCAAAATCACAAGTTAAATTCATAGAACAAAGCAATAGTGATACTCAAATAATAAATGTGGTATATTTAGACACGTTGAGAAACGAACCACCAGCATTAGAAAGTAAGTTTAACAAAATTTGTTAACTCAGTATAATACTATAAACTAATTATTATTAAACTTACAACTTGTAGAAGATGTGGTGGTAATTGACGGTAATGGAAAATTTGACAAAAGCGTAAATTTAACCAATAAGAATGATGTTTTTAAGAAAGTGATGGAGTTAACAATGAAAGCAGATGGATACAGAGTGTCAAAATATTCAAAAATATATGAGGCTTCAGGTCATTGAGACGTGAACCAACAAAGACCATCAACTAAATGAGCGACATCAGCTAACCCAACTCTAGGCAAAAATCATGATGGTAAAGTTAGAGCAGATGGAGAAGTTTTTGACAATATAATGTGGTTTTTTTCTGGAAGAACTTCTAATTATAAGAACCATAGCTATACACCTTACTTTGACAGAAATATTAAAGAATTAAGATATCCAATCGCACTGACTATTTTTGATAATGAATGGCAAAGTAAAGCTATGGGTTATCATGCAAGAAAGAAGGTGAAATCAACAGAAGGAGATTCAAAGAATGAAAATTATACTGGATTACCATATGCAGATGAGTGGCTTTTAGATTATGGCAAATGGTCAATTCATTACAATGGATATATCAATGCTTTAATGAATGCAAGATTTGTGAAATTTGTAGAGTGGTCATTAGCACATAAAGCAAATGTTGAAAAAGTGATGAGTATGATGGGATGGTTAGCTTCGTAATATGACATACGTGTTAGAGAAGAAGAATTGGTAAGTAGAGTGGAAGTGGACGGCTTAGTAGCCCCGCCAGATATATCAGGATATGATCAGGCGTTAGCAGAAGAATGTTTTCTACAAAACAGATCTAGAGGTTGGTTGATTCAATTTGGAAAGAAATCATAAGATAACTTCATACTAATCCCAAATGTCTTTTTAATTTTGTTATAGATGAATCCCTTAAGAAGAACCCTTATGTCAAAAGTGGAGAAAGGTACGCATGGGATCCTTCAACTGGTAAACCACCGAAGAAAGTTGAGAAAGTCATGAATAATCAAATTAATCAAAATGAAACTCATCAAAAGTGGAACAACATCAATAGTTCAGCTGGAAGTAGCAACTTAGGAGAAACTTTGAGTTCAACCATCAATAAACCATTCGAGAAGAAAAAGTTTCAAACACAGCCCCCAACTACTGGTCACTGGCAGGCCAGTACATCCAATGTCTCCAAAATGTTTTCAACAAAACTTCAATTGGTTTTCAGCATAACATCCATCTGCTATCAAGATGTTTTGGGTCATTTACCAGCAAAATATGTCATACCACCAAAATTGAGATGATGTCATACAGCATCATAAACCTGCACAAACCTGCTCCTGTATTTCCCCACCAAGAATATATAGTTTATTAACCTTTGTGACATAAATTGACTGAGTTATTGAGGTTTAAAAAAAGAATCACGGACAAAAAATACTATTTTTGTACTATACCTAAGAATTGATTCCGGAATATCTTCCAGCTTCATCAATATACATAAACAAAAAAATTGATATTCCTTTTGAAAACATGTTTCTCCACATTTTTGTACCCTAGAACCTTCCTGTATGGGCAGTATTACTATATGTAATTGTGGTGTGTACATGAGCAGTCAACAATTTGATTGATTCTTTGTTTCTAGGCAGAATATGGCAAAGTTTATGGCAGAAATTTTTGTCAAATACCATCTACATGTACATCAATCAAATTCAGAATGATTTTGGCCATATGTTCCCTCAAATTTTTTCTTGGGGCAAAGAACTTCAGAAAATCAAACTTGCAGACACATTCAGGAATTACATGTAGAAATACTGCCCATACAGGAAGGCTTTAGGGGACAAAAGTGTGGAGAAACATATTTTGAAAAGGAATATCATTTTTTTTTGTGTATGTATATTGATGAAGCTGGAAGATATTCCAGAATCAATTCTTAGGTATAGTACAAAAATAGTATTTTTTGTCCGTGATTTTTTTTTTCAAATCTCAATACCTCAGTCAATTTATGTCACAAAGGTTAATAAACTATATATTCTTGGTGGGGAAATACAGGAGCAGGTTTGTGCAGGTTTATGATGCTGTATGACATCATCTCAATTCTGGTGGTCTCCCAACCACTTCTCAACAAATTCTCAATCGATGGATGTTATCCATTTGATATCCATTTCATAACTTTCTCATAACTTGCTCATGACTTGTTAGGGTCGGTGGGAGGCACTGGCCTGCCAGTGACTTGTGATTGGGGGCTGTGAAAAGGGTTATTTAGGAAATAACTATGATGATAATTATAAGGAAAAGAAAGCAGCAGCTATAGCAGCAAAGAGTAATCAACCTAATAAGTAGCTTATTGTTATGATTCACTCTTAATCCATTTCCCATTTCTTTCCAGAAATGGTTGTGATCAGAACATGTTTTTCTCTCTCCTTTATCAATTGAATAAGATGTCAAAATTGTTATTGATGTAGTTTATGTATTTGTTATTTTTGTAATTCCCTTTAACAAGCGTAATGAACGTTGATTTTTGTCCCGAAATAAGGCAAACTGCTCAACTAGTCAAGATTCCAAGAGAATGGCCAAGAGAGATGAAATGTGAGATGAATGTGAACAACTGGAAAGAAGCATTAAAGAAACACGGATTATTGCAAGAATACGGAGAAGTAATTGATGGTTTCATAAACGGATTCAACCAAGGAATCCCAGAACACACCTTACCGGATCCAAATTCATCTCATTTTACACCAGATAATCATACTTCTTTGATGTTAGCATCAGAGAAAATTATTCAATCAATGATGAAAGAAGTTAAAGCAAAAAGGATGTATGGACCATTTACTCATTTGCAAATGTCAAAAATATTCACCTTCTATAGGTCAAGCCCTTTAGGAGCAGTTATAAATGGCAATGGCTCTCTCAGACCAATAAATGACTCATCACATCTAAGAAATGATCCAATTTTCCATCAGTCAATCCCTTCGTTGCTGCAGATGATTTTGAGACAATTTTGGATGATTTTAATGTGGTCGTATCTTTTTTCAAGTCTTCAAAAACTCCCTGGTTGTTCGGTGTATTTGACTGGGAGAAAGCCCATAGGCAGATCCCAACGAGATTAGACCAATGGAAATATCTACTAGTGAAAGATTTCAACAGTAACCTCATGTTGGATACAATAATTACATTTGGCAGAGTTTCAGGATGTGGATCTTTTGGCAGACCTGGAGATGCTTGGAAGCATATCATGATGAGGGAATTTGATTTAATCACCATTGTTAGATGGGTTGATGACAATATATTCATCAAGAGGATAGGTTTGACTATAGAAAGGAAAGAAATAGCAGAAAGATCACAAGATTTAGGTGTCCTCACAAATTTAGACAAACTATCAAATTTCGGACACAAACAAAAGTTTATTGGATTCATTTGGAATAGATGTAAAAAAACTGTTTGGTTACCAGAAAATACGTTATCACAACGGAAAGAGCAAGTAACAGAATACTTAGTTCAAGATGTAGAGATAACTTACGGTGAGTTAGAAGTTTTTTGTTGGTAGGTTGAACCATGTTACATATATACTACCACAGCTGAGATGTTACCTGAACAGTTTATACAGAATGAAGAAAGATTAGGTTAACAAATTTGCAAAGGGGAAAATGAATTCAGATGTAATAGAGGATTTAAATTTCTGGTTGGAAACGTTAAACAATTTCAAGAACATGAGACTAATAGCTTCTGGGACCCCAAAGGACATTGAATGGGTAGGTGATGATTCTACGTCTTTCAGAATAGGTGTTCTAGTTGGAAGAAGGTGGTGTCAGTTCAAAGTGCTACCAGGATGGGAATCCAGTGGTAGATTGAAACGGACCATAGCATGGTTGGAGACGACAACAATTCACATGGGATTTTTGATGTTGCTAGAAATGAAAGTGTTAAAAGGTCAAAACTTGATAGTTTGGACGGATAACACCACAGCGGAAGGAGTCATTTGAAATAAAAAATCTCAATATCAAGAAGTGAACAATGAATGGAAAGTTATCCAGAAATTATCAATCCAACACGATCTGAATTTTCACCCGATGAGAGTAACAACAGATGATAACATAGCAGATGATTTGTCTAGAGGGATTGCAACAGGTCGTGATAAAAATGACAGGATGTTCATCAACATCCCATTTGACCTAGTAGGTATCATTGAAAATGCAGTTGTACCTAGTCCCTCAAAAAACTACAACCTGAGATACCTTACTGTCTACTAACAGTGGATTTGCCAACCAAATTGGTCTTATCCTCCTCAGGTAAGTTTCCACTTCATCTTTGAATGGTTGCAACTCAACCTGTATTGATTCTTGCCCTCACTAGCATGATTTCATTTGGCAGATATGTGCCTTTCCTCATCTTAGAAGCTTTGTTATAGGTTCCGAGTGAAATCAGTGTTCTTTTTTTGAGGGTGTGTACCACTCTGATCAGATCCAAACAAATATTGGTAGACAAACACTCTGAATTGGATGACTTTAAACTTGAAACACTCAAACTCAAATGAAGAATTGATTGATGGCTCTCAACTGACTTACGAGAGTGATGCTCATGAAATTTGGTCGGTTTCTTTCCATTTGGTGTGTTTTTTAATTTGTACATGTCACTGATCTAGCTCAACATGGATAACATTTATCCTGCAAAGGATGAACAAGGCGCGGGTTCTTCAAACACGTGCTGGCAAACATTGAGGGCAAAATTCAAGATGTCCCCATTGACTACATCACACCAAACTGGTCCTATCCCAGTTTGTACTCTCCGTACACATACATGGGGATGCATGGCCATTACTTCTAGCAGACAACTGGGTAGCCTAGTGGTAAAGGCAACATTCTATCATGGGTCTCAGCTGGTCCCAAGGTCACGGGTTCAAATCTTGTTCTGGTCAATTTATTATCTGACCTGAAACTCTCACATGGATGCTAATTTGTAGAGACATTTGTCTTGCTATCATTGCTGCACACTCAGCGGAAGGGAAACAGTCTCCTCTACTGACTTCTTTTTGTCCGCTGAATGTGCAGCAAGAATGACAGGCCAAGTTTTTCTGACAGTGCAGGAACAAAGAGCAATGATCATAATCATCTATTCAAACACAGCTTTCAGATATAATCACTCAAATCAACCAACCCAGTCAATGTTGTTCTTGCAGTGATGAACATATTTGATTTTTCAATTTGGGTGAAGGCTTGATTCTGATTCTATACAAGCAAGGGGCAGTTTTGATTTGAATTGAACATCAGCAATATTTGCTGTTGTTGAAAGCTACTGGCTCTTGTTTTAAAGCATCAAGTACTTTATATCTTTGATGAACACTTTGCAAAAATCTAAGTCAATTTTGATCCCATCAACTAGGAAGAGGTCAATTATTTTGTGTTTCACACTAGTAGTTACCACTTTTCCACAATAGGGTGACCATCTCACCCATAGACATACACACCCGTATTGATACCCACAATATCCAATCTCTGGAAGTCCGTATTTCTGATGGATCTTGTTCACAACTTGTTTGAATTATGTTTGCAACTATCTGTCAACCTATACTCAGTCTCACTTGGATTATTGGGACAGGCTACCTCATGCGGGTCAATTCCAACTGTTTGGGTAGATGCATCTCTCATAAAACACCCTGAAGAAGTCCCATGTGGATGTTGATTAGCACACCAACAAGCCCTGAGAAAGTGTGGCATGTTACCCAGTGCCTGTCAATGACCTGTTGGTGCAGGGTAATAAACTGAGGGCGGGGGAACAGTACAGGTATTTTATATCAGACCACAACATGGTCAAGATTGGTCTGACAAAGAAAACTGCATATCAAGATGACATCAGGAATCTCAAAATGTTGACCTCTGATGTATTCAGGCTAAAACAAAAAAGTTCAGAAGAAAGTCATCTTATTTATGCAGCTTTGGTACAGCTCAATGCATCTGACCTTGCATGGAATACCTCTGAAGTGACTGCATGGAAGATGTTGGAATGCACTGGAGCCTCCAGGAACTACCTGTGCATCCTGAATTGCAAAAAAATTGTCTCCTTCTGAAACCTTCCCAGGAACAGGTGGGTGTTTTCTTGGTGTCCTAACCAAAACAATGAGAGGGGTATGGGGCCCCTCTGGGTGGCCAGAGAGGAGTTAATGGGCCCTGTGATTAGAAAGTATAAATTCAGCTCTTGCATGCAAAGCAAGGGTTTGACAGGCCCCTCAGGATGCTGCTACCTTTGAAGACAAAGATTTTGTTTTGAGAACTGAATGCAATAATTAGAAGGGATCAACTGTTGAATTTTTGGTCACAGGGAATATTCATTGAAACAACTTGAGTTAATTATGCAATACAATCTAGATGATAGGTTAGCTCAATCAGAGCTCTTAAATCCTTTCTTAGATTTTCATGATCTGCTTGGGTGCTGTAAATTATCAGTATAATTATATGTTTGTAGACCACCTGCACAGCCAACATTCTTAAATCACCTGGTGGTATGCACTGAAACAATGGACTTGCAAATGTGATAAAATATGGCAATCTTTCAATGTGATATAATAGGAATGCAATTCAGTAGGGGAGTTCAAGTGAAACCAAGATGTTGTAAAATTATAAGTCTTTTGGCCTCCATGTGCTGTCAAATTCTAGAATTTCAACTTTTGTTTGCACATACATGTGCTCCTCAAGTAGGGCTTTCCCAGAGTTTTTGAAGCTTTCAACAATTGTAGGCAGCATCCTGATGTAGGCAAAGTTCTGTTTTAGTGCTTTTTCAAACTTGAACTGCCCTAATGCTGCATGTCTATGGAGTGATTCAACATTTCATGTGATATTATAGCATATGACCGAATGCCAGATAATGAATGTGTAAGTAGAAATCATATGAGCAAGTGATTCAAAACCACACGTGATTCAACATTGCTGTAGTGAACATGTGATTGAAACCCACCAGTGATGGAATAGGATGTATCACAAGAACTAAAAGTGATTAAATTGTAACTTTGCTTGGATACCAAGCCCTGTACATTGTGCCCCTCTGAAAATATCTGCTCACTTGACTGTGTTGTAATTCACTCTTTATCAATCCATGAGAGATTGGATTGAACACAAGATTAAATATATATGATGTCTCCACCGTCTTAGGCTTGCAATTTCTGGTCAACCATTGATTGATCAAAAGTTTGCAATCTAATGTATTAACTTTGAAGTTAATCAAGATAATACTGATTGATATCAACATGACTTTGTGGCAGTCCCTCGACAACAAGCGCACACGGACTGCCTTTGAGGCACAAAGGCAACTCCTAAGCGCTAGTCAAGGGGCAAACACCACACGGACATGGTGTAGTGATAGCAATCAAATACATCTGAGGAGGATTGTTTGATCACATGGTCAAATACACCAATATTCCAAGCAAAGAAGCAAGACAAGATAAGTTCTACCCAACTCTTGAAGAGCACCAATGGCAGAGGATGGAAACAAAGATTGGTCTTAAAGTCCTGGGTAACCTCATAAACAAGACATTGAACAAGAAGGGAATTTAATCTCTCTCATTCAAGTCTGACTCTTTGTGAGTACTACCCCACTGTCTCAAGGGAGCCTACTCATTACATCATATCTGATGCACTGACATAGTTTTGTAGATGATCACATGCATTAAAACCAAGCTCAGTGATTGATGAAAAGGTGAGCTAGGTCGTTGAAAAAAGCCCGTGTTGGTAAAGTATAAAACACTCACTCACAATTAACCTCATTTGAGTCAGATTATTTTTGAGTGGAAATCAACCAAAGAGTTCAAGGATCATCACTTAGTTGTACAACTAGAACAGAAACAGCTTTGTGTTTGGATACTTTATAAATAGAAACATTACCACACACCGTTGTACACAATTCTGAGTTGAAAATATCAAATCTTCTGGAATCAAATACATGCAATTGCCATTCAATAACACACCAAATTTGATAAGCTTATATGTTGGTGACAGAAATTTATAGAGGAGTTTAACTTGAATTCTGTTTGGAATATAAGTTCAAAAGTCAAGTGAATCAACTATGGGCTTTATACAAGGAAGAATTTTGACACAACATCTTGAGTGAACTCTCAACCTGATTCACAATCAAAAAGGGGATAATATGAAATATTCTTGTGTTTTGAATCACCTGGATCAAAAGCAACAGTAGATTACAGTAGACTATGAACATAGACATGAGATTAGTTCATTTCCCTGTGACCACTCTCAACTAACTTTCTTGAAAAGATGAAATATCTACACACATTGCTGTGCATTGTTGTCTACATTCGTTGCCAGGGGCTTGACTACTGGATGCAAGCCTTTTTTACCCACAATTTTACAGGCAAGAAATATAAATGTGTTTGGTCTCTTTTCTCCTTGTCATACTGGGAATGATGTGAATAGTTTAGTGTGAAGTGTATGCGCAGAGCAAGGATACACTGAGGCATTGTGATTTCATCTGGTTTATTGAGGCTTTTACCCAGAGGCTGGAAATAGTAAAGTGTTACATCAGTAATCAGGTAGCTGTTAATTCTTACTTGATTATTGATCACAAGCCAGAACCCAAAACATGCTCCTGAGAAGTAATCTCATTGTCACTTCTTTTTGCAATTCTCAATATCTCTGTGTAGCTCAATTGTAACCGTTATCATACATTTTTATGCAACCCTCATTATTATACACTTTTAACCGACCCTATTGTACATTTTTAGTCAACCCTTATCTTGAATGTTCATTCCGCTATGCTATAGTCCTTTGTCTGATCTACCAGTGGTGACAGTTTCCTAGTCCATGAGTGATATTTTTTATGAATCACTCCCTAGATCATGTGAAATGGCCTGCTTGCATTTTAAGCAACTCACTTTGAAACTATGCAATTGTAACTCACAAGGTAAAAATTTGGAAAACTGATGATCACAGAATTATTTCAACTCATTGCAAAGAGACTGCTGGTCTATTTTGATATCTTTACCTCATTTTGAAATCCTGCAGGTCTATCAGTTTAAGCTTTGCATTTATTTGTTCTGAAACACCCCATATACCTAGTTACTGACTTCCATGAGCTGTTTTCATCGTGCTTCACCTCAGGGCCTAAGAGAGTGAAAATTCTGGTATCTGGGTCACTGCATTCCGGTGGGGCTGAAGACTCCTCAGTGCTTCTTCACATGGTCTGAGAATTGGGCCTGAGGATGTGATATATCAACTACCTGGGTGTACATTATCAGGTCACCCCACAATGCACATATCCAGCACCCATAGCTACAAGAGTTTTTGGATCTGCACTTTTCCTCCATTTTGGTCCAAGAATTTCTTGTCTGATTATTAGTATTGTGATCATGTTCAAACATACACCGCCAGCATTAAAGAGGTTTCCGGATGGGAATATGGCTCCTAGAAACCAGATTCCCCTTCTGTTACTGTTACACAGCTCCAGGAATATTGGCCAAGTAGCCAATGTAATCAATTTTTCAAAATGCTTGTCCCAAACTGAATAAACCTACAACATGTATTACATATGATTCTCTTATCCAGATGAACAGATAACTGAGTGGATCTGTATGTAGCTGATAGCTAAGGATTTACTCAGATGTTTGCACATGTGTAGCATATGCTTCATGGCTCAGTTGTGCAGTGCAATATGATTTCAAGACACATTCTAATCTCAATCATGTTCCCAGCCTAAGTCATTTTCCCACCTGGGAACCTATTTAATGCTGGCAGTGATAGTTCTTATCAAATTCCTCTTCTTTCTCTTTTTCATTGTTTAAGCATCATACTATGAGATACAAATGAAAACTTAAACAATGCCCCACTCCTGAACTCATTTTGTACTCAAATGCATCACATTTTGGATTCCATATCTCATCACTTGTAGTGGTTGCTATTGATACTTCCCATCACATGGGCAACACGCAATGTGAAGGGGTAAGTGGCACAGATGGCAGTCATTCATCTGAATCTCAGTGATTTTACATCCCATCATCACAAAGGATGCATGTGATGTGAAATCACTGCACAGTTGAACCACATGAACCCGTGAGATCTGACTTCACATATGTTGTTGGAGCACTTCCAGAACATTCTACCCAAAATTACATGATCATTACATGACACAGCACCAATGTGATTAAACAGCACAAGGCTCAGTGCTTGGTGCTGGTGTGTACCACCATGTCATCTAAATTGTTGCCGGTGAGGGTTCTACACATTTTTCATCATATCTCCATACGTACTAGTGGTGAAACTCTTGCCATATATGAATCAATAGGCCAAAACACCATGGGCTTTACATGCTTTGAATATGTCTAATATATTTGTAACCTTGAATGTGGGCAGTATTTATGCTGATAGATCCAATTTAATATCCACATCACTACCTGTACAATGTCATTCTGTATTCAATGAAGAGGCCTGTGACACCACAAACCTGTGATTGATGTCATTTTCTGTTGTCCATTTTCACACAAATGCTACTTTTCAAATACAGAAATGGCCAATATGTTGATAAAAAAGCAACCTAATACACACTGGACTATCAAGGTATCAATCTGCCTTTGGTTTACATTGCTACAGGTGGTTAGCAACCTGGATCTAATTGAATCAAGAGGGAAAAGTAAATCAGCCACTCTAGGTATCTATAGGCAGTCAACAGTGTTACAATACACATGTACCCAGGGGTCTATATTAGGAACTGCTTGGCTTACAGACAGCCCTTTCCTCTCTAATCCAAAAGTCTGTATACTGCCCTCAGCAATTGAATTCCAACCCTTGTCGAAGGAAGACGTCCTTCATCTTCACAAGGCAGTTAACTCTAGACACTTGGATCAGATACAAGAAAGGGGAACATTCAATTTCCTAATTTTTTTCCCTAGCTAGTAGAAGATGGTGTCAAAGATCTGGGTCAGATGAAACAGAGGGGGACCATCAATTCTCTTTTGGTCTGACATAGCCCAGCCACCTGGACTAGATGAAACAAAGGGAAACCAAACAATTCCTCATTCTTTTTACATGGCTACTGGTGGTGAAGAGTATCAATGAGATAAAACAAGAAAAGGACCAAGTCAATTCCCCATTGGTCTCACAATGTCACAGGTGTTCAGCAACCTGGCTCAGATGGAACCAAGGAAAAAACACCATTTTTGCTATTCTTTGACATGGCTAAAGTTTGTCATCAAGCTGGGTTGAGCAATTCAAAGGGACAAAAGTGAGCCCCCTTCTTCTTACATATCTACAAGCCCTCAGAACCATGAATCGAGTGAAATACAGTGAAAATGGTATCTGCCCCGTGTTGTGATATAGGTAGAGCTGGTGAAGATCCTGGAAGTACCATCAAATAGCTACAGGTGCTCAAAAAATGAATCATTGTTTGATCTGGTCCATCTTGTAGGAAACCTGTGGCCAGGGAAAAACAAGTGGGACATGATTTCCTCACCCTTATTCCTATGCTCTAGTTAGGTGAAAACCTGAAGTTGAGTCAGAACAACGAGGGATTGACTGTTTTCCTTAATATATTTAATCCGTCCAGGTATTTAACCACCATGAGCTATGTAAAAAAGGATGAGGGACTGACTGTGCCCCGTTTTCTGTATCTGGTTGGAGTTATTGTACAACTTTAGCCATGGTTACATAAAGCTAAAATACCTGTTTTCATGTTAATCCACCTGGTCCAGGTGTACATAGAGTCCCTGGTGGGGACATGAACTATCCTGGGAATAGGATTAGAAGTATGTTGGGTCATCAAATCATCTTGCGCTGCACGTCTGAGACATAAAGCATATGCTACATACGTGTAAGCATCTGAGTCAATCCTTAGCTACCAGCTACAAACAGGTCCTCTCAGCTATCTACTCACTTAGATAAGCAAATCACATGTAATACATTCTGTAACTTTGTTCAGATTGAGACACACATCATGAAATATTCACTCCATGTATCACAATGGCTACTTGGTAAATATTCATGGAGCTAACAAGGAGGGAAGGAATCTGGTCCCCAGGACCCCTATTCCCATCTGGGAATCTCTTCAATGGTCATGGAGCACCCCCTTGTTCTATGCGGGAAGGCTGGTTTACAGCCTGCAGAGATGTCAAAACAGTGATTACTTGAATGTTTTACTTTGTTTCATTTGGTCCATGCTGTTTGACCACCTGTGAAACAGTGCAAACCAGAGGGTCCTGATGGGTTCAATCCATTCTCCATCCTTGACCACATGTAGCTATTTCAATATAAAGGGAGAATGACTGTTCAACTCTTTTTTCATATAACGCAGGTTGTTCATCACCTTTGTCCACGTCAGAGCATAGGGGAACTGTTTAACACCCTTTTTTATCTGGTCCAGGTTGCTGATCCCCGGTGGTTGTGTTAGGAGAATGAGGAATCCACTTCCTTCCACTTATCTGCTGTGTTACCAGGCTTTCATTGGTATATAGCTTGGCAAAAAACAGGGGTAGAATTGCTTCCCCCTGTTGTCTACAATCCAGGTGGTTGACCAACAATGTTCCCTGTTTATCTATGATCCAGGTTGCTGATCTCCTAGACCTTTGTTGAAACAAGCAAAGATTACTTTTTCCTTTCTTTATGCAATTAAGTTTGTTGACAAGCCGAGTGGGTCAGGTAGCCAGAAGGGGAACTTGACTGTTTCCTCTTTTGATTTGATCCCAGTTGCTTGCATGTAGCTATGCAAAACACAGGAAAATAACAACCTGCACAATTATATTCGAAACATAAATGATCAATGTGTGTCTGTGTCTGTGGATGGGCGATTGTGTAGATTCATGAAATCAAATGAACCCATTTTCATTTTTGCAGTGCGCAGGCGGACTTTATTAAATGAGATGATGGACACGGGTGATGTAACTGTAATGGCAATTTATAAGGATACAACTAGCATTTCGGTGGTGGGTGCCGCTTGCGACCTCAAGGGTTTATTGGAAGTATACCCAAACCACTAAACCAAAGTATTCACTGACAGATCAAACCCACCATTTCCATAAGTAAGATGAATGACCACAAAAGAAAAACGACTTCACAAAGATTAAGTGCACAGGCAAATCATCGATTCTCAAAAGCAACACCCTACCAAAATATAACACTGGTCAACCCCCTAAATTTCACAAGCAGGAAGCCACTACATGAGCCACAACCAAAGCATAACACAAAATACCACATCAATTAAGCTAAATGAAACCCAAAGTCAACCCAAATCTCAACCACCTTATTATAACTTGAACCAATTGACTGAATCCTGTAAAGGCAACACATTTGGAGTTTAACTCCACAAACATCCCAGACGCAAGAAAGGGAAATGAACAAAACAATTACCAACAATTCCGTGTATGTCAATTCGTTGGTGAATATACAACATATGCCATACAGAGACAAAATTTCCACCAATTCAGAATCCTCCACACAAAAACTTTCAATCTATACACTCCACGGATCCAGCATTGCATTCAAGGGAGAGCACAAATGAGGCTATGTTAGCATTGAAACAACATCAGCTGAATTTATTGCTGAAACCGGTGCTCCTTTTATATCTTTTGTTGGCATGGAAAGTGATCCTACGGTGGACCAAAGTGCTCTTCTTTTGCTTAGTGTTTTAGTTTTCTATGTTACGCTGACATGATTAATGTGTTTCTTCCAGCTGTTGTCATTAACTCACTTATGTGTGCAACAATCAATTCTAACAACTTTCTCCTTTTTTTGCTTATACATCCCTGTTTCTGTATAACATCATATTCATTTTGCACACCTGATTGATCATGAACGTTTATATGATGTTTTCTTGGCTTGCAATACCCATTTTCTGGTAATATTGATCAATGTCTTCATATAGCATGAATGCTGTATTTCACTAGCTATATTGGCTTTCTTTTCAGGTACTTCTACAATCTCCCTCTTTCCTACTAGGCTATTACAAACCTGAACGTACATCTCTAACCTCACACAATATCCAGCCTGAGAGACTCTTGACAGGGACTCTTCCTCCACGGATATATTCTGTCATCTACTTTTCTATCTCTTAAGGGTGTTGTTTACTCCGTTGTACCTGTTGACATTCCACAATAATTGAGCCCATTATGGGAAAAGTAGAATAATACTTAACTCAGAGTGCATGCTCATAAACACTGTCTGAGGACCTGACTCTGGAAAAATAGTCATGTGTCCCTTGATAAGTCACACAAGTCTTATAGTTGAGATAAGGGTATACATTCAAAATAGTATCAAAAAGCTGATCAAAAACCCAATCATGAACACAACTAGTTATAAGTCCAAGTATTGCTCACACTAGCAAGAAGGGGCAAGATTGTGTGATCAATTCTGACAAGTAAGCATTGGGCAGCATAGAATGACAACAATAGTTGTCTATGAAATCTCCTTGTGTTGGAAGATGTAATGACAATGTGTTATTGGAAATCATTAAAGAGCTTAGTCAGATGATGTTCAACGTGGTTGGGAAAGATGGCCAAGAGCTTTGGACTTGCATTTATTATCATTGTATGGAATCCAGTCACATGATTGATCAAGATGATATGGCCCTCTTGCTTGACAACGCCTTGTGATGACTCTGATAAAAATGATCTGAGCAACTGTTATCATGTGACCCCAATTCATGCAATAATGATGTCTGGAGAAATCAGTTGTCTCCAGACTCAATGGGACAGCTACTTATTCATGAGCATCCTTACTCCTCCAACCACAAAATTGGATCACTTACAGTGGTTTGTTGTCAAGAGCTGCGGATTTGGGTTTGAGTTTTTCATATCACTGTTATACCTCATTTCCCACTAGCTTGCCTACCACAACTGTACATAGTGCAACCAATCAGCTGGCAGCTTCATCATCAATTGAGTGATTGAATTACTTGAAGTCTACCCACTGATGCAAAATCAAAAGATAATGAAACCTAACTACATGTCAACACACCAGATTGCAGATTCACCACTGACTTTAGAAGTCAAAAAACGCAGAAAATCATACAGAAGCTGGAAGGAGTCAGAAAAATTGGCTCGAGTGGTTTGAGCAAGCGTAGGCAACATTAGTGTATGCTAGCATGTTACGTCTCAGCATGAGCATCTATTCTATATTTTCTCTCTGCACTCAGGCATTTATGTAGCAAAGTAAGACCATATCGGATGATATCGTCTTTGTCGGCAAAGGCTGGTGAATGCAATCTCACTCGCCCTTTCAGCAAACTGCATGGGAGAGGTGAGGTCAAAGTTTTAAAGACGAACATGATCAGGATCCGGCAGTACAAACACTTACAACTTGGAACGGGGTGTTGTCACCGTGGATGTTTGACTTTCCAGACTGGTTGCAGTTTCAAGTAAAGCCAAATCAGATCCAGATCTCTTGTTTTATCAAAATGCTTCAAGTCAAGATTGCACCATCTTAATTTCCAGCTTGCCACCATGCTGCTTGAGTTGTTTTTGAAGACCTTCAGATTTCCTGAAAAAATTGTTATTTGTCAATTCCCTGCCTACAGTCTCATCGTTTGACTACTTCCTCTTTGGCTTCAATGCTCACTTCTTCATGTTAAATTCTCAAAATCTTGTAACTTAGAGTTTCTCAGATTCTTAATCACCCCAATCAATATAATCTTCGCACTTTCAATTCTGATTGATTGTTGTTTCCTATAGTGTACAAAGAGTGGATTGCTCAACTTGTACTTCAGTGTTTGGAGTTTTCACTATGGTCTTAAAGCTCTTGAGTGGGGTCTTGCGGGTGGTCACTTAGCTGGAAAATATTAGGCACAACCGGTTTCAGAATATTCCTCACTGAAGTCGGATGTGCCAAGCCATTTGATTTGTATTTGAACCAAAGAATCCATAATAATGACTTGTTCAAAACGTTTTTGACCTTGATGCAAAAGATTTTCAATCATTTATGGAGTATGATGTGTTCAATGATGAATTGTATTTGCCTTGGCCGAGTCATTAGAGCTGTGAGAATATCCACTATTCAAATGCGCAAAAGCACTATTCAAACTAATCTTGACTTACTCAAACGCTCAAAAGATGAATCCAAATGTTCAAAAGCACATAGCCATTCTGGTTGATTTGAACCAAAGATGGTTGGTCCAAATTTGGAAATGTACTGGAAGCATTTGTCTATATAGTACTTAGTCCTTCAGCTCGATTAGCTTGTTCATCACCCCTCCATCGTATAAAAAACCCTTCACTTCAATTGCCACTTCTCCTCATTTTTACCATCTTAAATCTTCATTCTATTCCACTTTGCTTCAAGCCTTACATCAGCTTACATCTTGAACTTTCCTTCAATTACATCTTATTTTCTAACAAATAAATGTCAATCAGCACCTCGGATAGAATGACTTCTCTATCAACTTCATCCTTCATCCTTTTAACTTCGCTTTCAACTATACAAACTCAACTCACCAATAACTTATCATTTATCTATCATGTCAAAAACAATTATAGCCGATTTTCAAGCAAACTCTTATTTTGATCTTCTTCTTTTGCTCGGATCATTGTAACAGTGAATTTGAAGTGATTGTCTACCACCTACCTTATAACCATCAATATCTTACTGACCGTCTGATACTATTTTCTTTGGTTTTGCAGGTTGTTTATCAACTTCATTCTTCATCTTTTTTAATTGAGCTTCCAAACATACAAACTCTCATCAACAACACCTTCAAACTTTTATCTATCATCTCGAAAACAATCATCACTGATTTTTGAGCAAACTCATATCTGAATAACTGCTGTTATACCTGATAAAGCTTCTTCTTCTGCTTAAATCATCTTAACGGTTAACTTGAAAGTATTGTCTGCTGCCTACTTTATAAACATTGGTATTTTACTAACCATCTGATACTGTTTCCTTTGATTTCACAGGTTAGTAGCAATCATTGTAGCCTTTTATTTCTTCTTTGAGCTTTTCCCTTTTTTTTGATCTTCAAGGCGGAATGAATCTATCAAGTCAAATTCCTCATTTTTCCTTTGGGACTTCTGTCCGTTTGGGAAATTTGAAGCTGGCATGATTTTCATGTCTTTGAAATCTTTCCTTTAGGACTTCTGTCCGCCTAGGAAACCTTTCTAGTCATATATCTCATTTTTCCTTTAGGACTTCTGTCTGCTTAGAAATTTGAAGTTGTCTTGATTCATATGTCTTTGAATTCACTCCTTTAGAACTTCCATCCTCCTAGGAAACTTCTCAAGTCCCTGAATATTTATGTCAAACATTTTACTAACATTGATTGAACTCTCCTTTTTAGATGGGTAAGAACCCTTTGCAGCAAGCATGCCTGGATCGAAAGCAGGCTGAGAAGCGCAAGGCTAAGAAAGAACTACACGCTCAATTTTGAAGGACCATTGTCCATGAACAACACGGTACATCAACAACAGCCAAAGTCCTTCATCTTTTACCCAACCGTCCTGACCTTCAAGAGCGTATCATTCTCACGGCCATGTTATTCTTGTCAATGCTCATACTGGTGAATTTATAGCAAGCATCTATACACTCCATGCCGACGATCAGAACAACCAACATCTCAGAGATCAGTTTGGCAGGGAAGTTCATATCCTCTACCATCATGGCCTTGCACGTAGAAAGTGCACAACCAATCGTGCTGCTGAATCCTTGGGAGAAGCCAAGAGTGGCGAGATATACCCCATTGGATCTCAAGGTGGAAGTGATGAAGTTAAATCCACTGGTATGTTCATTTCATCTGATCCCTTTCTTAGACCTTTACTGATTTACAAACTGTAGGCCCCTACATTCTGCATGAGACAACGCGAAGCAACCCCCATCTAATCAAATATGACTTCTGTCAAATTTCAGAGAGTTTGACAGAAGGTCTTGCAGAATGACAGATACCAAAATTTGGTGGGATCTGTTGCTTGTCACAAATATCAAGACAGACAGAGCAACACAACAACAGATCACACCAAAATTTTGGTTTCTGTTGTTCTGTGAGACTTTCTGTCAAACTTTCTGAAATTTGGCAGAAGTCATATTTGTACACCCTAATTGAATGAATGAAAATTCTACCCTCCGTTGAGAAATTCATTGCTCAACTCTTCTTGTCCCTCGTTCTTTCCCAATTCAAAGTGAACCTTCAGCTTGGACAACACTATTGTATTTCTTGGGCATCTGCAAGATTCTTCAACACTCTGGATCATTCCAGCTATGGCACCAACCTTGTCATCACCCAAGATGAAATCGCTAATATTTCTTACAAAGACCCAGACACATCAGGTTGTGTGATAGGTCTGTTTTGCCTCCTGGAACGTGATACAGGCAAGGTGGTTTATCCTGTAAAGAACAGTCAACCTCCTCTGTTTTGCATCAAAGGCCATTTATTTCATTTGGACAAGTATAATACCAAGATACGTCTCAGTCATTTGTCAAAGATAGTAGTTTGGAATACCAAAACCTTACACCACAGCTTGCATTCCAAAACATTGAACTCTTGCGGCAGATGAGTCACTCCAGCAAAGGCCAACTTGACCAATTTTGGTTCATCTGTGCAGGTCTCACAGACTGTTGTTGATCAAATTAAGGGTATGCATAAGGAGTGTCCTGGTTTGAGTAACAAGAAGTGGGAGTCTTTCAAAAAAGAGCGTGTAAATGACTATGCAGATGAGATCAAAAAAAGAGTGAAAGATCTGAAGGAAGAAAACAAGATTGACCCCATGGTTGAGGCAGAGATCAAGGCTAGTCTTATCTAGTCTTATGTCTCTTGAGCAATTTTAATTTACAGTCACGAGTTCTTTCTTCTCATTCTGCTTGAACACATTTATTTCATTTATCTTTTTCTGGTTTTGTTCCCCTTCAACAACTGTATATTGAATGCCTTTTTCTTTCATTTGTTTTGATTGTGTTCCACTTTGATAACTATCTATTTGTTGTGCGCCCATAATAGAGCGCTCCTTAGGTACATCTATCTATTGTCCGCCCATAATAGAGCGCTCCTGAGGTATATAGAGTGAACATGGTGAAGGGAAGTATTGTTGGGCCGCCAAGGAAGTCCAAGGCACATTGATGTTTAAAGCTTGAGTCTCAAGACCACTTCTGTCTACATATGACGGATTATCAGTTGAAGACATCAATAAGATTGCAATGGTAATAGTATGATAATATTCATAGCTTTTCATTTAGAGAAGCAAAAATCAAGAATTAACAAATGATTGCGGGCTATATAACTTGTGTTGATGTTTCCCAATTTTCAAGACCCTGAGAAACTGAGGTGAGCAATTCTTCTGGACTAACATCTGAAACCTTGATATGAGCCACCTCGCAATGGACTTCAGCAGAGTAAAATGAAGGTGAATTGATAATGTATGAATTGAAGTTCGAGTGGTGAACTTGCCAGCCTTTTTCCTTGATGGCTTGACGCTCAACCATCAAGGTTTTGGATTGTTGTATTGTGCACTTTCCATCATGACAATTGTGCTGCACATTCAACATATAGCAAACGTCCTGGGTACAAAAGCTTGATTAGCATTCAAAGGATTTTGAAAAGATAGTGATGGACTGGTAGATCTTACGTTTATTTTAAGCCACCCTTTATCATCAGATTTATAAACCTACCGCATGCCATAGGATGAATTAGTCCCAGGGGAGCGTGTGCAATTGAGTACTTCAACAAATTGCTGTTTGGTGTTGCACCGGCCCATACAGACACAAGAAGGCCAATGCCTCGAGAGGTTGGGTCCGTCTCCTTTTGTGCCTAACAAAAAGAACAATGTGAATTGTTGACACTACACTAAATGACATCTTTTCCCAGGGGTATAGAAAAGTAGTGCTGGCATAGAAAACTATACATAGATTAATTTTCTATACCCATAATAAATATCTTTTGATACATCATGTACAATATTTTTGATTGAGCAATTGAGTATTTTCTTTGAGCTGACTCAGCTGTATGTATTGGGACCCAAAGGGACCCACCACAAGGTACAGCATCTTGATTTCCTATTTTTATTATTTTCATTCAAAAATACATTTCTATGCTCATAAAAGATATTCTCACACATTCTCAGCAACATTTGTGAGCATGAATGAACAATCTCACACAGATTGACAGATACCATTTACGCACTTACATCATTCCTGATGGATCATGTTGGCCCATTCAAGAACGCTTGAGAAGAACATTGTGTATAGGCTTAAATGTAGTTTACATGCTTGTAGAAATGTTGTTATCTGTCGGTATAGAATGGAATGTTTTGTATGGGCATAGTGGACTTGATCTCTATGGGTATAGACAAGTACTCTACAAAAGGTTTTCTATACACGCACTACTTTTCTATACCCCCGGAAAAAGACGTCATTTGGTGTAGTGTGAGAAATTTGTGAAAGAAAGAGATTGTGGATGATATTTGACTAACTAAGATGAATGCGCCAGCTTTGATTTTCTGTTGCTTACTCAGAACAATGCTCTCAAGGGGTTTCCACCTGTACAGAGGCCATGACATTTTCAGGTATTGTGGAGGAGTGGGGATTAACTTTGCATCTGAGTTGACAAAAACAATGGAGATAGAATATCAATCAGTGTAAATTTAAAACAATCAGAGAACTGATGGACCAACAATTTAGCTTGAGTTCAGGTTTGATATTCCAGTCTGGATTATATCCTAAAGCCATCTGGATTTCTTTGTTATTGAACAAATCCAACACCTTTGAGCCTGCCCAAGTTTTGTCCAGAGTTCTTGATCAAAGAAAGTACTTCCCGACATGAGAATTCAAAAGAGACGCTCCGTATTCATTGTCTGGGCAATGTCTTGTCCAGAACTCTGATGGTTTGATTTGACAGATGCTTTACGTGTGACACCATTGAAACTTTCAAAATTCCGAGTCTTGAAAAGAACTGCAGGCCCAAGTCTTGATAGAAAATGCAAGATGAAAGAGCATATGAAATTTGGACTTATTTGTCCATTGTGCTGTGAGCTTCATAAGTTGGTTTAAGAAGTTTTGAGTGAGGAGCTGAAGTTCAGCCAGATATACTGTGATGTTTGAGATTTCAGGTTGAAAGACATAAGAACAGAGATGAGCAAGAAGGGTTCAGAGGACTCAATGTTCTTCATCAATATATTCAAAAAGAACGAAGCAGACTGTCTGCATGACTACAGCAAACTCTTTGCCTACTAAGCTCTTTGCATTATCGACCATAGTGTGACAGATGATTGGTGCAACACTGATCTTGTGATAATCGTTTTGAGAGATGGAAGTGATTGCGTCGCGATAAAGATACTTGACAACTCCAAGAAGAACAACATGCAAACACTCTACTGGAGTGTCTAGGTAACCATTAAAGCCTAACAAACAAATCAATGTCAGTATGTGTGAATGTTGAGTGATTAAATTTTTTTTTGACCTTTGAGCGTCAAGAGCGGATTGAATAATGAATCGAGCTTCACATCTCTCCAAGATAGCTTTATTATTGGCTTGTGTTTTTTTAGGCATGTATTTAACCCCTCCAATAAATTTCAGGTTTACACTGTCTTTTAGTCCGTATTCTCTTGATAATTTTGAGACCTTTGCCCAACATTTAGGATGTCGAACCAGATGCCACGATTCCTTTGTGCGTGATCTGGTGAGATTCCAATCACGTAAGTGAAAAGGTACCTGTCACCATACAAAAAAATCAGTCAAATCAATCAATATTTTGTGAGAACAAAGTGAGCCACCTACCACCATACCAACTTCGTCAATGCCTGAGAAATCCTGAATATAGCTTTCAGAATGCTTTTTGGCTTTTGATGCAACACTCAAGTCACATATCTGGCAGGGATTGATTGTCATGTATGGATTGGTTGTGTTTGAGACCTCTGCATGCATTGGAGAGTTGCCAAGATAACCAAGAGATACAGCATGTACATAGACGTCTCTGTTTATCAAGGAATTGTAAGCAACAAATCCGTCCTCACTGAAGTTCCATTCACACATAAAGAAATCAAATCAGAATGATTGTTATTGGATTCAAAGTAAATTTTCATACACACTTGAATTCATCAACAGTCCTCCCAATCAGTTCAAGAGCATTAGCAGAGTTGGTGGTGGCTAGAAAGTGAATATTGTATTCTTGATTAGAAAGCTTAGGAGGTAACCCTTGTTTGAAACATTGCCAGATGTATCATCTGAATAAAGCACAACTGGAACTTGTTGAATTGGTAATCCGTTTGCGCGAACTCGGCGAGGATTAGGTAGTGGAATAGATATAATCTCTTTGGCATTGGATTCTGAATCACACAAAGTGAAAAGATTTAGAATCAAGAAGAGCTGCACATGATGAATGAACTCATGAAAAAGCATACTCACGCAAAAGTTTATCACCACAAATGTCCATCAACATCAAACCATCTTTTAAAGACATGTTCGGATAAGAGATAAAAATCATTTACTGATATAATTCTATAGTTTTCTGAACCCCAGTCTTCCTCTTTCCCAATTGAGATCTCTAGATGATGGTTGGATGTTGAGCTCTGAAAGTCGAGATTGAAACATTTCAAAAATATGATACAATCTTGTTGATAGAAGTGAAGAGTAACAACTATATCTCCAGAAAGAAGCTGAAGAGGCTCGTATATGTAAAAGCAGAATGATTTATGCTCAACCATAGGCATACACAACTCTCTAGAATATTCTTCCCCCATTTTTTTGATTGCAAGAGACGGTTGATAGGTTCATTGCCTATGGCCTCTGGGGTGGAGACAAGATGTGGACTGACCAGGGGATTTCCAAATTCCTACGCCAAAAAAGTATATCAATTTGAATCAACAACTTTGACTAGACTCAAAAAATACTCACCTGAGCAATGACCTCTTTCAAATCTAATCTAAAACAAGGATTGCCTAAGGGACTTTCCCTTTTGACAACATGGAGACCAAGTCGCTTTTTTAGATGTTCATGTAAGTCTCTAGTGGTGTTGTATGTTGGAAGAACCAATGAACAAATCAATAAAATCGCTCGCACACGTTCATATTCTCTTCTTGACATCAAACACCTTGCACACCTGATCAGGAGCTTTGCGAAAAGATGCTAATTCAAAGAGGCAAAACAAAACTCTCATTACTTTGAGTTGAATTACATGGTATAAAGATAAACATAAGAGGACTGACTTTTTATTCAATGGGTACCATTCACGCTCATCATCAAATGCTGGTAATGTCGCTAAATCAAGTGGATCAGAATCACTCCAAGAATCAGAATCACTTGATTCTGGGTCTGGTTCTGACTCCAGTCTGAAAGCTCGTAAAACATCTTTGTCTATGTTAGCCACATCCAAATTTAATTCACTACCACATGGAGAATTGAATAGTGATTCAGACAATTTTTCAAGGCTGTAAGGGTCTTCCTCAAGATTGAAGCAGTCAGTTGGATTGCTGATCTTGTTATCCACTTGAGGTTCAACAGGATCTGTAGTAGCTAATACTGCGGGAACAAGTGGAGGTAGATCCAACGGTGGAGGTGGTGGTTGTGCATGGTGAGCCGCATACATCTGATGTGTAGGTGTGGATAAATGATGTCTGATAGATTTGAATGTTTGACTTCCACACAGACTACAACAATGTTTACCATTCTCTGCTGGAAACATATCTATTTGGATATCATAGAATCAATATAGTACACTGATGGTTCAAAGGATATGAGTGTCATACAAGGATTCGGAGTCCCCGCTTTAGGCATTATAAACGTTCAAACAAGAAACTGCTAATGGAGAGTAATAAAACACAACCTGTCAGTTTTCCACGGTCACAAGTCAATACCAAGAAGGATTCAAGTGTGATGGAGGAAAGGTATATCTCAAAAAATCAGATGATTCAAACAATAGAGACCAGGCGCAGTTTGGCCTGAAGGTCGCACATTGTCATTAAGATTTCCACTATCAAATCCCCAAAGTATAGGTCTGCTTGATCACAAGCCTCACTGAAACTATGTGAGGCTCAACAATAAAAACTCATTTATCTCAACCAAACAAGCTCTGAAAGTGTTTTATCAGCCACTTTTGAGAAGAAGGCTTGAAAAACCAATCAAAACAAGCCCCCTAACAATATGTTAGCAACAACTAAGACCGGCCAACTGCGCCTGGTCTCTAATGAATGATTCAAATCATGTGAATCATCACCCTTTTGGTTCACCCAGCACTGATTTAGCAAGTTTTATGTGTTTGATCCAACGTGCTGACCACCGGATGTTAAGGTGGCCCTCATCCAGTCTCAGAGGACATGATGAGTACATACGCTGCTATGTGAGCTTCACAGCTGTGTGGTTACCTGTTGCTCATAAAAGAGCGGATATATGAGCTCCACAGCTGTGGAGTTACCTGTTGCTCATGAGTTGGCGGAGGTGTGAGCTTCACAGCTTTGAAGTTGACCTGTTGCTCACATGTCAGCCAATGGGCTTGGCACATGTTGTGGCTGTGCTCTTCATCCAATTTAGATCAGGTGACACACATCACCATCACCTTACTCAGCTCACATACCGGATATGTTGTGGTCTGCATGAGACAAATGTGATATGGGATTTCACGTTGTGGATACATCATCAACAACCCACATACCACATGTGCTTGGTCATGTATTCTTTGTCTGATCCCTACATCACCGCCAGCCGTTCCTGGATCTTGGTCGTTCACGTCTTGTACACCAAAAGTTGCCCCGTGGTGTACCAATTATTTCTCCCTTTGCTACGCTATATTCTTTATGTACGGTTCTCACGGATGGGACAAACACTATCACCATTTCATGCGGAAACATCAGTACCTGTACTTCTACTGACTATGTCCTGTACTGAAATTGAGTCTAACAAGTCTTGACGGCAAGGTCTCCAACCTTGAATGCGCCACATATACTCTCTTTGCACAGGCAAACACTTTCTCTCCCATTCTCCGCGGGGGTCGGCTGCTACAAGACTACATCGTCAATATAAAACGCCAGGATGAAATACTGCAAGATGAACCAGAAGAAGATTCGTGCGGCGCTGTACACGGAAGCTATGGGCGCGCTTAACAATAATGACATGACTGTTGGGAAGTGCATTATCCTACCCTCAAGCTGTATTGGCAGACCCCGCGCAATGCATGAACTCCATCACGACAGCATGGCACTGGTCATATTCTATGGACCTCCAAGATTTTTTGTCACTATGACTGCCAATCCCAAGTGGCCAGAAATCACGGATGCCCTTCTGCCAGGTCAAACATCAGACAATCGGCCTGACTTAGTTGCCCGTGTGTTCCAGCTTAAACTTAAAGAACTGCACAATGGTATCTTCGAGCAAGGTCGTCTGGGCAACAATATTTCATACGTTCACACAGTCAAATTTCAAAAACGGGGGAATTCACATGATCATGCTGTCCTAATCAACGACACTTCCACAACTCCATACAGCTTGTGCTGTCGATCTTGCAGTAGCCGCCATTTTACCTGACCAGTTGGAATTGCCGGACTTATTCTAGCATGTGACTCAATACATGTTGCATGGACCGTGCCACCAAGGCAAGGCTTGCTGGATTGGATTCAAATGCAAGTACGGGTATCCTAAAGAGTTCACCTCAGAGACTGTCATCACCGAAGAAGCGTATCCCAGCTACAAAAGGCCTGATGATGGTTGTTTCTTTGTAAAAAATGGATACAGATACACTAACCAAGACGTAGTGCCTTACAACACATTCCTGTTACTCTAATTTCAGTGTCATGTCAACGTGGAGGTAACTCTTGGCATGAAATCAATTAAATACCTTTATAAGTACATATCCAAAGGCCATGATTGCAGTGTGGTTAGCTTGGAAGTGGAAAACAAACCCAACCGGTTTGTAGATGGACAAACGCTGGCCTCTCCCAAAGGTACACGCCACTTGTTCTACTTGGCAGTTTCAAATGCTGAATTTTTGCACATAGCTATTTGGAGACTTTACAAGTACCATCTCTCAGGTTGGTATCCTTCTATCACCGGGTTGATGCTGCACCTGCACAACCATCATATAGTTTATTTCCAAGATGCGCAAGGTTTGCATCACCAAGTTGAATCAGGACAAGCCCTTAAGACAAAGCTATCAGGATTCTTTGCAACATGTGCTTTGGGTAGCATGGTGGCATGAACCCAGATTCCCGTTCGTTTGCTGCTTTACAGTGACATACCTACGTATTATTGGTGGTCCAAACCGGACAAAGGAAGGATAAACAACACTATTGCGGTCAGTAGGTTGCACTTTGCAACACCCAGCCACGGAGTGCGTTACTATCTTTGGCTCCTTCTAACCACGGTTTGGGTTCCAACTTCATTTCAGGACTTGAAGACTGTCAATGGGGTAGTCCATCAAACTTACCGTAGTGCAGCTGATTCTCTAGGCTTGCTGCTCTCTGATACCCACTTCGATGTCTGCTTGACCAAAGTGGCTGCGTGGAAGAATGGCCATCAGCTTTGTGACATTTTGGCACTAATACTAGTTCACAGTCCCCCAGTCAACCCAATTCGTCTATGGGAAGACCACATCAACGACCTATGTGATGATTGTGAGTACCAACTTGCTTTGGTATTGCCAACTCTCAGACCCACAACTGCCCAGATCTATAACTATGGCCTTTTGTTACTTGAGAGCTGTGTCCTAGGAATGGGGAGGACACTTGAGGAGGTCGGGCTTCTGGACGTCGATCTCCAGTTGCTGTTTGAGATTGGAGGTGGAACAATAGATGAAGAAGACGCTACAGCAGCGCCACTTACGCTGCAAGACCTTGATACCGCAATTTCAACTTTCACCTCAGACCAACTTGCAATCTTCAAGACTCTACAAATGTTGATCATTGATCAGACTGGAACAATGCTTTTTGTTGACGGCCCTGGCGGCTCTGGAAAGACATACCTGTTGAATACTTGCTTGAACTACTGCAACACACACGGGTTACCTTTTGTAGCGGTTGCATCTGCCGGAATAGCCTCTCTCCTATTTCTGCATGGCGGTACAGCACCCTTGGTACTCAAGATTCCACTCACGGTTAACAAGACCAGCACTTGCAATTTCACCGGGGCGGATTTCACAGGCAGGCTCCTGGCAAGCGCGACCTTTATGGTCTGGGACAAAATATCAATGATGAACAAAGACACAATTGAGTGCGTGGACTGGTCAATGCGTGACTTGCGAGACTGAGACGGACCATTTGGAGGCTTGACAGTCCTATTTTCTGGTGACTTCCGACAGATCCTCCCCGTCATTCCTAACGGATCTTTGCAAGATTCAGTTCTTGCCGGTATCAAAAATTCATACCTAGGGACCCAGGTCATTCAATTCAGGCTTACTCTTGAAATGAGATTGAATCAACAAGATGGTGACGCGGGCAAACAGCAGGCACAGCAAGGTTTTGCAGACTGGCTTCTCCGAGTAGGGGATGGAGCGCTTCATAGGGATCCGGTGGAACTAATTGAAATGGAACATAAAAATGTTGTGCCGTTTGGCATCAATTCCCCTTTTGGCCGGAAGGTTGTTGACGTGTTTTACTCAGCTCTTGCGCTACTACTGAAACAATGGTCGTGGAAGGACCTAGCTGTGTCTCTTTCAGACAGAGTTATAATTACGCCCTTGAACAAAACTGTTGATAAAATCAACCAATACCTGCTGAAGAGTCAGGCTGGAGTTGTGAAACGGTACAAATCTATAGATGTGATGGAAGCTGATTGGGCTGAACACGTCAGTGTTGACATCCTCAATTCATTCAACTTTGAAGGCTCTCCTCGACATGACCTGTCATTGAAAGTGGGCGTGGTGGTTGTATTGTTGCGGAACCTTCATCTTAAGCGGGGATTGTGCAATGGCACTAGGCTGCTAATTTTTGCCCTCTCTGAGAATGCCCTATCGTGTCTCATTACAACCGGCCTGAGGTGTGGTTCCAAAATCTTCTTGCCAAGTATCACTCTGCAACACCCAGGCGATCATCTTGTCCCAATAGCATTTCATTGAGCACAATTCTCAGTCACATTGGCCTACGCAATGACAATCAACAAGGCGCAGGGGCAGACAGTGGAAAATGTATGTCCAGTTCTGCCAACACCATTATTTGCTCACAGACAATTGTACATTGGCCTGTCGTGTTGCACTTCGGCACTGCCAACACATGTGGCTCGGATACGAATATCCAAGGAGTCCTCGGGTATTGTATCCGAGTCATCATCCGAGTTATATCAGCCAACACACCATCGACTTTATCCAAGCGATATAATTGTCCGATTTTACCAATCCGACAATGAGCCAACCAATTTCACCACCAAAATATTATCCGAGTGAATCCAACCAACCCTTCACCGATTCCATCCAAGCGACATAATCATCCAATTTTAAGGATCCGACAATGAACCGACTAATTTTGCCACCAAAATATCATCCGGTTCAATCCAACCAACACTTCACCAACTGTATTTACCTCATCCAACCCAATACCACCGAGCCATTGAATGACCAAGTATTTTGACCTCCGAAGTAACAAGGTGAGTTAATTCAACATTAAGTCAAATCACATGGTCACTTGGCTCGGAAGGACCAGTTTCATCCGACCTGATCCTGCTACCATCCAAGCTTTTATCTCTCATTTCCAAGTCAATTCATATCCCCACCGACCCAACAATTTATTTCACTGAGCGTAATCCATCTTTCTCCAATAGAGATATGCCTCAACTCTCAAATTGCATCCCACTTTAAAAGTACCCCCACCCATATTTCACATTCAACACAACTGTTTTTACATATTTAAAAATAAAAGCTGAAAATGTTTTCCTGTTTTCAAAACCCTGTTGAAGGAACAAGTTGTTCTTCAAATGCCATTGGTATTCAAATTATACAAGAAATTTTTATTTATATCTCAAACCACCTCCATCACCTATCACACCTGATTTTAGTACCATCTCCATTACCGCCAATCATCAATTCAGTTGAAGTTGAAGACAAACATACTCAAAGTTTAAAAGAATTAGAGATTCTCCTGCAACCGATGTCAAGAAATAACAAACAAAATTCAATAAGAAATATTCATGTCGTGGTCCTTCATTTTCAAATCGACGCAGATTGATTCATTTTGACTTGCTCTTACCTGCTGGTCAAATTTAGTTAAATATTTTAGAAATAAAGTAAGAATTACTAGGTATACAATCATTGTTTTCTTACCAAAGTACGAGATTCTCTCATCTCTTTACTATCGATCAAACCATCTTTTTTCATTAAACTGATCTTTAAATTCATCTTTTATTTCAAACAGGATCTTTTCTAAAAATTCTAAAACATAGCCAACATTCTTTTCTTGTTCTGATAGATCTGAGCTACATGGTAGTGTTTGTAATCAAAGTTTGTTGTCTCTTTTTGGTTTTTTATCAATCTTGTTCAATCAGAGATTGATGGATTTGAACTTTTAAGGTTGGTTCTATAGTGGTATTTCTAGACAAAGCTACAAACATCTATCTGCACCTGTTGGAGACACAGTTTCAAAAGGTAATGCACTCATATTTCAATCCCGGATCATTCTTAATCTTACTAACTCATTGCTATGCAAACCTGATTTTCCCTTTTTATATCTTGATTTGAATCAATCTCATTTCACCTTTCCACAATTAATCCATTCTGAATCGGACAAGTGAAATGTTGAGTTCAAGATGTAAGTCATCAAAATTTACTCAGATTTTGTTTTTACACACCAAATCACCTTTCTAAACTTGTCACAAATCGATTGATGTTTTGTGTTCATGTTTTTTTTCACCCAGTTCTAGGGGTGATTGGGGATTCCATAAAGTTAGATCCAGAAGTTTGTACACTCTTTAGTTGTCTACATTTGATTTACTATCTATCATTGATTTCAATCCTCTTTGAAACCAACTCTGATTTTATCTCTATAAATCTTGATCTTCAGCAATCATTGGTACAGATCTAATCGCTTATGCAGAACAAATTCATTATCGCTATTTATTATTGGAAGTCAAAAATGAAGTTTGTATACCTTCTGCTCTAAGAATTTTCTTCCAATTGGTAGTAATACATTACCTCATGCAGGTAGTTAAGATTATGAATTCAAATGTGATTTTTTTGGCTTGTATACCTGAATCAACTGTTCATCAAAAAGAATATATTTAGAGAAAGTTAGTGATTTGTCCTCTTCTATTTTGATTATTTTCAATATGACTTCTTTGATTGAAGGTCGATGAGTTTTTTCCTTTTTCTTCTTTTATTTCTTTTTTTCTGGTTTATATAGTATGAAACAAGATACATTTCCTAGATTTTGAAGATCAATAGCTTTGAGGAAGTTAGAAAGTGCTTTACTTACATTGTCAGTTGGTTTACTTACTCTGGGGATAAGACTTTTGATTGTGCTCTCAATGATCTTCTTAGATTCTCAATCAAACAAATTTGAGCACATTCTTTCATTCTTGTCTTTCTTTGATTTTTGTTTTTGAATTTAATCAAATTTTTGGTTTGGTTTGGTCTTCTTTGATTAGAATTTGGACCCTTTTATGATTGCTGTCCTGAGAGTTTTTTCACATTTTTATGCTTTAGATCAAACTTCTTCTATAATCGATCTTGGAGACTTTTTTCTCAATTGTTGTCATGTATTGTAGCAGATAAACTTGAGTTGGTTTTCTTGTTCTACTGCCAGGTCCGACTCAATTCAGAATTGATCACATTCACCAATACCTTTCGGTGATTCTGATTCATTTGTCTACCTTTGTTTTATCATCAACTTAATCCAGATTTAAAAAGATATTTTACCCAATTTGTCTTCTCAACCTTTCAATAACACAACACAATTTATTGTCTTCTTGTCAACAATTGATTATCAATCAAATTGAAAGTCACCTTTACAATCTCAAAACAGACTTCAATTCAAAAATCCAAGGCGCTCAAATATGCTTCAGATAATTTCAACCTGATCATCTGAATTTAAACACCATCAACCTCATTCTCAAAATACATCTCAATTAGCTTCACTCTCAATCCCAACTTCAGTCTCAGAATCAATATCAGATTAATCTCCTTCAATATCAATCTCAACTGTTCCAATTAAATGTCAATTTATTGAATATTAATCAAATATTAACTTTCAATTGATGAACATACACACCCCAACAAAAATTTAACCATTCCCAAACTCATCATTGATCTGGTTTGGCACCCTTTTCCTCTACAAACAACACCGGGTCAGCAATGCTGACCGTTGCTGTTGCGGGGCGCAACATTGCGGTTTTTTGGGACCGCTCCGCCGCTGCGTAGCGCAGCTCCTGGGATGTAAAACCCCGCATAGCATCCTACTTATTGGGAATTGTGTTTTTTTCAAGCGCAACGCATCAGCTGTTGTTGCGCCGCAAACCGCAACTGTTGCTGTTGTTGCGGGGCCGTGAGGTGCACACGGGTTAGGCCCCAAGTGGTAGCCCTTTTTCCGTTTTCGGCAGTTGTACACCACCAACTAATCATCAGCTAATCCTTGTTGACACGGCCACACTCACCAATCTAGGCACATCAACAACACATCTGGACGCCATTCCGATCGATGGACGTGGTCCCACGCAACTTCGAGTCCAGGGGCTCTATAGCTGATTCTCAGATTCAAACTTGGAATCTGGAAACAGGTATTTATCTCATAGTCTTTATTACTTCCTCACCACCGTGCTTTTCATTCCTCACCTCATCTTTCTCTTCTTTTATCACCATCCCATCATCTTTTCTTAAGCACTATTAGTATTACAAACTATCTAACTAATAATAATTCTCAATTTCCTTATCTTTAGCTATACTACTAATACAACTTAATCCCACTCTCATAACAATCAATATGTCTTCTATAACCTCCCAACAATCTAGACATCCAACACGCACTCGCAAGCGGACGGAACGCCACAGGAGTCTGATTCAGCCCTCACCTGACTCCCGTCGTCGAGTGTCAATTGATGGTAACATCCAGTTAGCTAGTGACCAGTCTCAAAACAAGAAGAGAACACGCGCAGTTGAAGTTGAAGACTCTGAAGACGAACCAGTACCTAGTACCAGTCGTCCAAAGAAACAACATCAACATTCTTCCACCGCCACTGACCAGTCTCAAAACAAGAAACAAACTTGCGCAGTCGAAATTGAAGACTCTGAGGATGAACCAGTGTCCAGTACCCGTTGTCCAAAGAAACAAAATTGTCAGTCTGCCACCCCCGATCTCGCTGGCTCTGAATTTGAATCTCCGGTTGCTCATAAGAAAGCCAAAGGAAAAGGAAAGTCTTGCCCGACCAAAGCCATCTGCATCTGGCAGCTCCAAACCAACGCAGGTCAGTATTGTTTTCACTTCTTTTTCTCATGTCTTACGATCATCTTATCTAACACATTGTTGCCAACTTCCAGTTTGTGTCCAAACACGTAACCCAAGCGAGCTTACAGGCGGATTCGGATGATGAGAATGCAAAGGTTTTAGCAAAGAAGCGCAAGGATCCTGGTGAAGTCCTGCGACTCAAGTCTTACTATGGTACTGCTTTCCACGGACCAAAGGATGTGAGTCTTATATGTCTCTTTTTATATTTCTTTCTCTTTTAATTGGTTTCAATATCTTGTTTTCCAACATTGACAATTTTTTTAAATCTCTCCCTACATTGGGTATAGGACCGTTCAAAGCCACCGCTCAGCTGGCCATGTCGATTTTGTGACCGAGGCAAGGACGCCCCAGTCAGGGTCAGTCTCAGTAACCTGACTGGTAACCTGTGGGTTCATCGAGATGGGAATACTGCCGATGGCCGATCAGAAGTAGGATGTCCCGGACGACTCCGAGCCAAAAAGCAGGAACCCGAACTCTGCATTCCTCCATCGGTTGCGGAAGAACGAAAGGCACTTGCCAAGAAAGGACCAATGAATTCCTTTGTTATCGCCACCCCAAAGTTATCCTTTTCTAATCTCACGCTCAATCAAATGGCTTGTACTTGGCTCATCCGCCAAGCACAACCATGGACTCAAACGGAGGACCCAATCCTTCAAGGAATGAAGCGGTATCTCAACAAAGATGAACATCTTTTTGGGCGTCGTTGGGCTGCTGACGAGGCAAAGTAAATTAATCTCTTTCTCAGGGAGAATGTATTTGCAGAACTTAAGGCGAGTCTTCAGTTTTTGATTGTTGTTTTATAACATATCATTTCTGAAATCAAATTTTTAGTCCCTTAAATCACGATTTAACCTAGTTCATGACGGATGGACCACAAAGGGTAATCGGCATGCATTTCTTGGCGCTTCGATTACTTTTGTGGACGACAGTTGGAAGTACCGGGTGCGTCACCTGACTCTCAAGGTGATACAATGGCACCATCATGGACCTTGGCTCACAGAGCCCATGGTCAACATACTGGTCAAACACGGGTTTTTTTGAAAAGATAAGTTTGATTTCACAAATTTAATCTGTGTTTTTCTAAGTATCTCGTACTGACATCCTGGTTTTGGCAATAACACATGCTCTGCCAGACCACGGACTCGGGGTCCAACAATAAGACAATGGCCCGCGAAATGCATTGTCAGTTTCTCGAGAAGGACACCATCGATCCAAACAGCAACCATTTGTACCGGTGGAACCCGGACACCATCCATGTTTTTTGCTTTTGCCATAAACTTGCGTTGATTGTCAACGCAGGTTTGGCAGCTCTTGGCGTCAAAGCGCCACCACCGCTGAAAGTGAAAGAAGCTGACCGAGGTCAATTCCCTTTAATTGAAACCATTGCTGAGGAAGAAGAGCCTCCAGAAGACGAACTGACAGTAGTGCCCCGAGGCGGAGGCAACTTAAATTCCAAAGAATCCGAAGCTGAAGATGAATCAATCGAACATGATTTACAGGAGCTTGAAGATGCCCAGCCAGCAGAACCCATTTACGCACTGGACGATGAAGGCAAATGGGATGCAGCTGATGCCGAGGATGAAGCGTGTCCACAATTAGCTATTGATGAGAATGAAGTGCAACCTACCCACCGACGCAAAGCTAATAACCTGGATTATATCCTGCGCAAGGTAAAGTTGCACTCTTTTCTTCCCTTTTAATACTAGTCTGATCAACACATTCTCCTTTTCAGCTTGACTTTATTCCCCGGCGCATTACACGATCAGCATCCTGGCGCAAGGAGTTTGATCGAGTAGGCAAACAGAAAGGTTTCACCGGTTCCATCATTGCAGGATATGGTATTCAGTGGAATATCAAGTATCAAAGTTGGCACAAAGCCTGGCTGGCAAGAGAGGTAGGTTTTTAACCTCCTTATGGGCACCACGTCAAAACAAGAAGCCTTATGGCTATTTCCACAAGCTGGAGATGACGACGTCGGAATGGGCGCAAGTTCACAGAGTCAACCAGGAACTCGAGGTAATAATGTTTTGTTTTTTCTTATCTCTTCTACATTATCCATTCATTTATCTAATTCCTATCTTTTCGATATGTAATCCCTTCAGCCTTTCATGAAGACCACCCACCTGATGGAAGGCGATGGCCCAACGGGCTGTATGGTCATTCCACAATATGTGGAGCTCCGCAGCACACTTGAGGGAAAGATTGCACCTCTCAGCACATCTGACGCCATCTTCCCGATGCTCGCCAAAATGAAAGAGAAGACTAATGAATATCTCAATGAAGCACTTGGTTGCAAGACCCTTGTCATGGCAACAGTTTTCCACCCTTTCTTTCAATTGAAATTCTTTGTGAGATGGTTTGGATAATATTCAAAGGTCACTATGGAGGCTGAATCAACACTTCGACGTCTTTACCAAGAATATGAGATGTCTGCTCCTGCTATCACATCAACCTCGTCACAAACCAAACGGGGAACGAGCTCAAGAACACCTGCCACATTGTCACCAAAGCCCGTCATTTTTGACAGTGACTCCAAAGACAAATCAGTGGTTGACGAGACTGACGACTTACCATTGAAAAACTATTTAAGAGGTTCTGACAAAATGAAAACAGACACTTATGATGTCCAGGATCCAGAATCCAGCCTCGAATGGTGGAAGGTACGTTGTTTGAGATTTTTGATCGCTGGACAAGGCATTGTCTGACTCATACTGACAATCCTTTTAAATGTTTTAATAGCTACATGAAAAGTCCTACTGTGTATTGGCTCTTATGGCTAGAGACTACCTAGAAACCACAGGATCCTCTTGTGCAGCAGAGCGTATATTCTCCTGTGCCTCTGACGTCTGCTCTTCCAGTCGAGGAAGCTTGATTGTCCGCACTATCGAAAGGTTGGTTTCAAGCAAACTTTGGTTATGGGAAGGTGTCCCGCTTGGTACTCTCTTCAAGGACCTGGAAAATGTTTTCAAAGCGATGGGGATTCCTATGACTTGATATTGTACATTCTTCTACTTATCTTGTCTTTCCAAACCTCTCTTTTTTACTTCTCTGTTTTTTTTCTTTCTTGAATCCCTCCTTCATCTTCATCGTGCTTGTTTATTTTTTTCTTTACTATCTGATTCGTTTTGTCCTCTGCTTTCAAATACAATTATCAAAGGGCTTTATAGTGTGTAGCTTAGCTGTTGCGCCATGCTGCGAAGCGCCCCAAAGCTGCACTGCCCTTGTCAGCGTAGCGTTTCGACCTGTTTACTGCTGCGCAACGGGAAGTTGAGAATCCTGTTGCTCGCCAAAACACAACGTTTCGCAAAAAGACGCTGTTGCGCGTCGTTGCGCTGCTGACCCGGTGTTGCTACAAATCAAGATCCCCTTCATCTTCATTTGATCAAGTTGAGACCCATCAATCAGTTGATGTAGGAGGTTTACGTACTGCTCAGATTCATAAACCCGCACCAGACCTAGGAAAGGACTTCACCAAATTCACAAGTATCAAATTATCCTTTGGGATATCAAAGTAGCACAGATCCTTTGACACCTGATTCACTGACTCCAGAATTGTCATAACAGCTGCTCAGTAGATATTTAGTCTAATGACTTCATCCAATACAGATTCTTTACAAACCAGATGAATTCACATCTAGCACACAATCAAAACTGAAAGAAAATTGCTGACTTGCCAACAGTAAAACATAGATTCAAAATATGGTGATCAAGACTCCCTTAGATTGCCTACTCTAAACTACAACTCCAATTGCAATTGCAATCAAAGGTAATCTGGAGCATGAAATGATAGTTGATGTGGAAAACTCAATTATCATGATGAGGCAAGTAAAACTTCCATGATGTGACCAGATCAAACTGCTGTTTCCCGAGGTAAGTCAAATTTATACAACCTCATATGTCAACAAATCAGCATGTATTGTCTCTTTACCTCTTGAATCCTATCCCTTTTTAGGTAGCTGTGAAGATATAGGACAAGCAGGTGTTATATGATTTGGCCAACTAGGAGTAAGTGAAGCATGAATCACAAGTCAAAACAAAAACTAGGTGAATCAGTCTGTAATCACATGAGAAGATGATGAAATAAATTACATTTTGCAAAATTGAGGGCAACTTCTGATTAATCATTGCAAACTTTATGTTTGTTTTTTTTGAGATGGACCCTTTATTTGATTTCTCAAATCACTTGATGCTATTACATCAACCTGTCAGCTGGAGCCAAACTGAAGGTGTATGTCTGGTAGGTATTGTATGTCTAGTAGGTATTGTATGTCTAGTAGGTATTGTATGTAGCGTCTTTTACTGTATGTACTGTATGTACTGTATGTACTGTATGTACTGTATGTACTGTATGTACTGTATGTGTTGTATATCTTGTAGGTAATGTATGGACTGTATGTGTTGTACGTGTTGTATGTCTGGTTATTGTATGTACAGTGTGTTTTGTGTGTTTGCTAGGTATTGTAGTTACTGTATTTACTGTATGTGTTGCATATCTGGTAGGTATTGTATGTACTATGTGTTGTATGTCTGGTTATTGTGTGTAATGTATGTTTTGTATGCATTGTATTCATTGAGAATGGTTCAAGCTGGATTTTGAGTGCAAGTTTCATTCGTATCCGGATCCTAATGATTAAGCACACACATTACACGTAGTACA